>NC_132886.1:4526935-4599435 GCF_030463535.1 Salminus brasiliensis
CAAATGAACATCAGCAAGGATCTCTGGGATATTTCGTCTTAAAGGGGAATTCCACCAGTGATTAAAACTTTCTGCAGATAGATGGATAGACTGTAAACAAAGTCATTCAGATTCATTTAGGAATATAGAGTTTCAGGATTGTTCACAGTGACATTTACAGGCCCCAAAAAGCTCCCTTATAGAAAGTAACTACCCCCAAATGGTTAGAATACACTTCCTGATGCCTGAGACACACAGTTCCCACAGTTTGGAAAAGATTTTGCATAAAAAATTTGCAAAAAAATGTTTCGCTGATCTTATGGATGGATATTTCGATGTATATATATATACATCGAAATATCCATCCATAAATATATATATATGATCAGCCAAACATTAGCACTGACTACAGTGGATCCTGTGGATATAGATATAGGATATAAAAATATCCTACAGGACGCATATAGGAGTGGAAGGGGTGGATATATTAGGTAGCGATTTATGAAATATATGTATATTAGGACAATTTATGTATGATATATATATATATATACCATGTGTATAACATTAGTATATATTAATAATATGAATACATTAATATATATATATTTTATTTTTTATGGCAAAGCCAATATATTATTATATATTGACTAAATAACAATTTATACATACCTGTGTGTATATAACTAATATATATATATATATATATATATATATATATATATATATATATATATATATGACTCTGTGCAGTTTTAAGCCCAGTATGACCTTCGGACAAGACCAACGCCACAACTGGCATTTCACAACTGTTTAACGATGTCATCACAAAACATGGCTCTCTTTGAGCTGGTGTGTCTCACGCTGTTTGGTGTTTGGCTGGGTTGTTGATTCCATCCGACCCCCAAATCTTCCCTTTGGGCTTAACCTGCCTTAGTGGTGCCATATGTCACACTCTGCAACAGATTAGAGGAAAGCAAGTGGGGATATATGAGGGGAATACAGAACTCCAGTAACTCCAGTCTCTCTAAGTAATGATACAGTGTATTAAACTCTGGTTATAAGGTCCTTCTCTGTCTTCTCTGTCAACACGACTCTGACAGAGCCGACCCCCAAACACAGGCACTCACTCGTAAGTTGGTCTCTTTAACAATGGAGACGATTCGCTCTTTGTCCGTTATCTCATTGTCTTCCCGCCGCTGCTTTGGGTCTGTGGTCTCCCTCCCACTGGAGATTTGGGACGAGCTGTGCTTCTGTTCCAAGGCCTGTTTTGATGCAAATGAGCTGGTGCTAGCCGATTCCCACCTGCTTTTGGTCATTGTTAGCCTTGTTAGCATTTTTGGATGAAGGCCTCCCTTAAAGGGCCGGCCTGTACTCTGGAACTGCCTTTTGTTTATTAGTTAGTTTGTTTGTTTGTTTGTTTGTTGTTATTGTGTTATTTTTTTGAACCATATTTCAAAATAAAGGTGCTTCAATTGGTTCTTTGAGCGATACCATAGAAGAACCTCTATTGGTTCCATAAAGAACCATTATTAATGAGATTCGTAGGCGTGTCTAGTCTATAAACCTATATAGAACCGAAAGAGGTTCTTCTATGGCATCACTCAAAGGGTAAACCTTGTTCTGTTACTTTAAGAACTTGTCTTTACACCTTTGTCAGAACTAAGCAGAACATTTCTTTGTTATTCTGCTTTAAGGCTAATATATATGCAAATTAACTTCATTCTGATTGGCTCTGCTGCAGTATATAGACTGTCTGCACTGAAAGGACTACGATTGGGCTGAACTCCTACTGAGCTGAACGCAGAAATCTGCTGAAATCTTTGTGGTTATGACATCACAACCATTACCGTATTTTCCACTTATCGTCGCTGTCCAAAAACACGTATCTCCAAAATGAAGTCAAAAACACTCTGAGCTTTAAATGGAACTCATAGTAAAAATAGCTTATTCCAGGTCATTTAGAGCATTTCTATTGGTCCATTCATCCAGAATTATTTACACAGTGTACAGAAGCAGGGACAGGGTTCAGACCATGAAGAAACTAAAGACACATGGAGATACATGGTTTTCATTGGACAGCATTTTTCAATACTGTATGAATTCTCAGAAATACAGTATTGATTAATAATAAATAGCTTAGCTGTAAAGAATGGTGTCAGAGCATTAGTTTATGTAATGTTATGTTTAAACCCGACCACTAGTCTTCAAATCCAACTGTTCTGATTGGCTAACCAAACGGTGTTTAGCAGACGTTCTTCTCCAGAGCGACTTCTAAAAGAGCTTCACTGTCACTCAGAAAATACTCTTATCTAGTTTACAAAGACTAGAATCCAGAAGATCCTCTAATCTTAGACTCTACTAAATCCAGAAGTCAGTCTGGAGACACAGTCCTCCACACACTCTACACTCTGCCTAAGTACTCTGTCCAGGACAGAGAAGTGGCAGTGTCCTTTTAAACACACTCACCCTTCCACTGTGCCAAACCACAGTAACAGAAGACATGTTGGGTTATGCAACAAGACGATGACCAAAAATACACATCAGAACATCAAGTAACAAACTAAGTCAAAGTACTCTCAGAAGAGGAGGTTCTTCAGTCTGGGTTTGAGGACAGTGAGTGTTGGACTCTGCTGTTCGGACACCCAGGGGAAGTTCGTTCCACCACTTGCAGGACAGTAAAAAGTCTGGACGCTCGTCTTCCGTGGATCTTAAAGGATGGCGGGTCGAGCCGAGCCGTACTTGAAGCTGGAAGGGCTCTTAGTGCGGATCAGCTTTTGACCATCGCCATCAAGTACGGAGGGACTGGCTGGTCCAGTCTTGGCTTTGTAGGCCAGCGTCAGGGTTGAAGACGACCTGTTTCGCTGTGCTCTGGATCAGTTGCAGGGGCCTGATGAAGCGCAGAGGAAGACCGGCTAGACAGGAGCTACAGTAGTCAAGTCTTTAAAGGAGGAGAGACTGAACGAGCACCTGGGTGACCTCTCTAGAGAGGAAGGGTCGAGTTCTCTGGATGTTGTGAAGAAGAAATCTGCATCTCCACATTCTCTCAAATCGTAACCCCTGTATCGTAATACGCAAACAGCCCTACATCAGGCTGTGTTATTAAAAAGTTGAGCGTTCGGCACTGTAAGCTGGCAGCAGCCTCCAGCCGCGCTGAAGATGATGGACATGTGGAGCTCTAATGTACTGTGCGGTTAATCTGGGAGCTTCCCCAGATGGCCCTGATCCCTTTTGTCTGCTGGCTCTCTCAGTGATCACCATGTTTTACATACATGCACTTTTGTTTATTGCAGACAGCGGTTTTAATCCACCACCCCCTCCCCCCTTGACATGACCAACCCCCCTCCAAAACAGCACACCCCCCCACCCACCCACCCCGGGTTCCCCAGCCATCCGCCTGTCAGTCTGGTCGTACATCCTTTGTGCTCGCAAAATAAAAAACATCACTCGCTATCAGACCCTACCAGCGCCACTTCCCCACTGAACTGAAGAGTCCTGGAGAGCGACGGCAGCGAGGCTCTGCGTCAGACAGGACGTTTCTGGATGTTTGTGGCGGAGACACACTCCGCTCATTAAGCTGAACACTCTTTAAAGATTCATTGTTGGAAAATGAGCGACTTTCGAGGATCTTTTGAAGAAAACAGATTTAAGAAGACTCTGATGAGGAGTGTTCAGAGCCAGGGTTTGAGAATGCCCATCAATCTGAGATCAGAATGGCACTCGGGTGGAGAGAGAGAGGGTGGGGGAGGGGGGAGGAGCTATGTGCCAGTGCAAGGATGCCAAGTCTGAGTATCAGCAGATACCAGTCCGATCCGGTCTGATCTCTCTGTGTGTATAAATAATACTCCAGCTCCACAGTTTAGATCAGACGAGCTGCTGATTAATCTGATCAGTAAAATCCTTTATTTTCAGGATCAGTTTCTATAATCAGACTTTCTGGACTGACTGATTTAGTTTAGTCGAGACTTAAAATCTTAAAATGATGTTTTATAGTGTTTAATATCTGATAATCCAGTCTGATCTCCTCCCCGACCAATCAGCTCCCAGCTCCTTTACAACACTGCAGTCTGATCACTTCCTGTGTGTGTGAGAGAGTGTGTGTGGAGTGGTACACACTCTGGACTGGTATCTGTGGTTGTTGGTCTACTGGTGTGTGTGTGATTGGGGTTTCTATAGCTAGTGTGTGTGTGTGTGTTAGCATTAGCGTTAGCCTCTACTCGGTTCTGAATGGGTTCTGGTTTATAAACAGAGAAAGGCGAGCGAGCAGTTCTCCGGTTCTCCCGCTCGTAAAACAGAGCGTTTCAGTAAAGGGTTTTATAAAGGGTCAGATATTATGGTCTGTTTTCAGGTTCCACTGTAAAATAGCTCCACACTGCAGAACCTCAACTCCTTTATTTACCTTCTGAGAACGTCCACACTGCTGCTGCTGCAGCCGGCTGGGCTGTAATGTCTGTTAATGGTGTCTTGAGGACAGCAGATGGCGCTCTGAACACTGTGGTTCAAACTCGGAAGACTCAGAACTGGATTGGGATTAAAATAGCCCATACCTGACCCATTAAAATAGGCCTGGATCGGTCCACAGCCAAATCCACTGGTTGGGATTAGGGCATCCCTAGAAGTGACCATGACATTATGGTTATTTTTAGGATAGAATGGTTATTCCTCCAGCTCTGATGGAGTTTTTGCTTGCCACTGTTGCCTTTGTTTTCTCACCAGGGTTTGTTTTTGTTTTGTGATGGGATGGGATGGGATGGTGCTTTATCCAATACTTGTGGGATGAGTTAGGGAGTTAGGGGTGATGAGGTGGGGTGGTGATAATCCAACATCCTGACCTCACTAATGCTCTTGTCACTGAATGCAGTCAAATCCTCACTGCAATGC
Source organism: Salminus brasiliensis (assembly GCF_030463535.1). Lineage (NCBI taxonomy): Eukaryota > Metazoa > Chordata > Actinopteri > Characiformes > Bryconidae > Salminus > Salminus brasiliensis. The sequence continues at coordinate 4,531,796 of NC_132886.1, forward strand.
TCCTCTAAAATCTAGCAGAAAGCGTTCTTCCCTGGACAGTAGAGACAGTTACTCCAACATAAGCAGGAGAAACTATTTTAATACCCTTGAAGAAGATAAGTGATACATTATATAAATTAAAATGATAGATATCTTCAGTGTTCATGCTTCTCAGCATGTCTTTTTGTTGTTGTTGTCAAGCTTGATCTCAAACCAGAGGATTAAATACACCGCCCAGCAAATCCAATTAAAGCAGGGATTCAGCTTTGGAGCCCCGCTCACACCTCTGTGATTTGTTATGATGAACATGACAGCTGATAAAGCGGACATTTGTGATATTGTCACATTAAAACAGACATTTAACAGGGCTCTGAGTGATCCAGTGCACTACCACTATGATCCGAGGATCACTGGTTTAAATTCTGGGTAATGCAGCTTGCTATCAGCAGCTGGAGCCTGAGAGAGCACAGTTAGAGCACAATTGCCCTTGCTCTTTCAGGGGTGGGCTCTTTGCACTCCTCACATCACTCCTGGTGTGATGTTGGGCAGCACAGGCATCTGTTAGCTGTTGTATCGGAGCTGCACCTTCCTCTGAGCATGCCGGCTACCTAGCGATGCTGCATTACAGCAATTGGAAAAGAGGGGGTGGCTTTTCTAGTCTTCACCCTCCTAGTGTTGGGGGCATTGCTAGCGATAGAGTTCACATGAAAATAGGTTGGGTAATAGGCCTTCCAAATTGGGTAGAAAATAGAGTGAAACTAGAAATAAAAATGATTTTTATGAATTTTGCGAGTGAGTTCTGGATGTTTGTGACCAGATCATCAATACTGTGGTTTTTTATATTATTATTATAGCAGTTTTTGCCCATTTCCATCAAAAGTGACACTTTATGACTTTGATTCATGTATTCACTGGATCTGACTGAGAATAAAAGTTAAAAATGATCAAGGTTTGCACGAGGAAAGAAGAGAAATCCCAAGAGATTAACTAGCATCTCAGACACTCTCCTTTGCCCTTTAAACCAGCACATGGAGCTTAAAGTGAGCACAACTTGAGAGTTGATGGAGAAGAAGGGTAAAAAACTAGTGGAGTTAACCACTGATCACTCCAAGACTTATTACATACTAAGGTGTATTACCCAGTATCCACAGGGGCTTCTGTACAAACTGGTGGGGCAATTATTTCAGGATATGGAAGTTTGTAATAACACTTTTGGCCTGCCAGCGGCCCCCCTATGCTTTTTAAAGAGTTAAAGCTGATTGCTGCATCATGTTTGAAGTTAAACTATCTAATCCCACCAGTTGGACCATATTGGCCAGGACCCAGCTACAGCAAATCCTACTGGTTGGACCATACTTGCCAAAATCTCAATGGTTGGACCATACTTGCTAAAATCCTACTGGTTGGACCATACTTGCTAAAATTTCACTGGTTGGACCATACATGCTACAATTTCACTGGTGGGACCAAACATGCTAAAATCCCAATGGTTGGACCATATTGGCCAGGACCCAGCTACAGCAAATCCTACTGGTTGGAGTATACTTGCCAAAATCCTACTGGTTGGACCATACTTGCTAAAATCCCAATGGTTGGACCATACTTGCTAAAATCCTACTGGTTGGACCATACTTGCTAAAATCCTACTGGTTGGACCATACTTGCTAAAATCCCAATGGTTGGACCATACTTGCTAAAATCCCAATGGTTGGACCATACTTGCTAAAATCCTACTGGTTGGACCATACTTGCTTAAATTTCACTGGTTGGACCATACTTGCCAAAATCTCACTGGTTGGACCATACTTGCTAAAATCTCACTGGTGGGACCATGTTGGCCAGGACCCAGCTACAGCCAATCCCACTGGTGGGATCATACTTGCTGAAGGGTTAAAATTATTCTTTCACATTTATCGTCAGTGTGTGGCAAAGAACCTAGGCAGATGGGGAGGCCCCTAAAATTTTGCCTGGGGCCCTAAAAGGCTTGAGCCAGCCCTCAAAATTGACAGATTGTCAATTTGTCAAATAATATAAAAAAAGAAACCATTCTAACTTTGTAACTTTTAATGGAAGTCAATGTAAAAGATTTTATTCCAAGCCATTTAGGAGCATTTCTATTGGTCCGTTCATCCTGACATTCTGACACAATGTTAAAATCAACTGCCAAATTCACACTATACCCAACAGCAAAAATGGAGATACCTCCCACCCTCCTCCCCCTCCACCTGTCACAAAACAACCCACACTTATCTTGCACCAAGTGGCAGTGGATAGTTTTCAGTTGTGAACACATGAGAAAAGACAGCACAAACAAAGCAAGCTGCCAAATCCCAGATGATTCATGAAATCTGGGAAAAATCTCTTGGCAGGCAGCTCGTGAATAATGAATTCTCCCTCTGTGCCGTGTTGGACTGTTTCGAACCAGTCAGCCAATAATCACATCTAAATAACAATGCAAACGGCAATTTCCTCCCTACACTTCTACAGTCGTCTGTTTGAATGAACCCGAGGCCGTAGCAGCGGAGTTACCCGCCACTGTGAAATCGTTATTGATGGACGGGAATTGACCCTTGACTCGGACCCCCAGCGAATGTAGCTGCTGGATTGTAATTTTGCCAGCAGGCTCTTGAAACTGCACAAACTCATGCATATAAACGACAAAGCAATGAAATGGCAATTACGGCCATCAGGAGCAGAAGGCCCCAATCCAGGCCTCAGGAGTCACGCGAGGGCCATTTTATTGCTGTATAGTTCAGTGTCTGAATGCAGTTGTCAGATTTAAATGCGTATTCAGTTTACACAAATTACCCTCCCACTCAGGGTGTTCTGGCAATCAACTATTTTATGGCTTGTTGAAAAGGCTACAGGCATGAATGTTTTCCAAGGTCTTTATAGCAGATGGGTCAATAAGTGGATGACAAAGTGGTTAAAACTCTGACAGTCATGCAGTTTGTTTTTCTACTTTGTAAAAAGCGTCTGAGCAGGAAGAACTGGACTTAGAGGAATGACGGAACTGTAAAATGGTCAGTTTGCTAGTGCGGCCCACGCTCTGAGATAGAACGGGAGGGTGGACTTCCGTTATCTGTGGCTTGGAGGCTGGGTTGGCTTGCCTGTGGTCTGTGCCAGAAGCCGGACCTCTCCGTTGGTGTGGGAAGTGATGGAAGAAAGGGAGAAGACAGGGTGGACTGAAAAGCCGGGTTATATAAAGGGGCTTAAGGGGGCCAGGAGGTGGAGTTTGGGGCGTGGTCCTTCTCTCAAAATTCAGTTATGTCATAACTCCACATCTATGTTTTACTCCACAATTCAATATAGTAAATATATGAAAATTAGAGTCAGACCTTTTAGAATATGAGATCTGAGTATCAGAAACCTTGCTCCGCCCTCGCTGTGTCTGGATGTTTTTGGGTCCACCCTCTCCTTGTCTGGACCTTCCTGGCCCTGCCCTCTCGCTGTCTGGAACTATCTGGTGCCATACCCATCCTGGTATGATGTTAATGGCTCCATCCTCTGCCTTTCTCGATCCTTCCTGCTCCTCCCTCTACCTGTTTGGATCTTTCTGGCTCCACCCTATAAGTGTCTGGTTCTTTCTGGCTTTTCCCTCCAACTGTCAGGAACTTTCTTACTCCACCCTATACCTGTCTGGATCTTTCTAGCTTCACCGTCTGCCTGTCTGGGTCCTTCTGGTCCACCTTTTACCAGTCTGGATTGCTTTGGCTCCACCCTTTATATCTGGACCTTTCTAGCTCCACCCTTTACCTGCCGGGATCTTTTTGACTCCACCACTCGCAGTAATCCTTATGGCTCCACCTTCTGTTTTCTTGGTCTTTCTGTCTCCACACTCCTACTTTCAGGACTTACCTGGCACCACACTCATCCTGATGTAATCGTCATGGCTCCACTTTCTGCCTTTCTCAAACTTTCTGGCTCCTCCCTCCACCTTAGATCTTCCTGGCTCCTGCCTCTAACTGTCTAGACCTTTTTTGGCTCCACCTCTTTATCTGTCTGGGTCTTTCTAGCTCCACCCTGCACTTGTCTGGACCTTTCATGCTCCACCCTATACCTGTCTGGACCTTTCTGGTTTCAACCTTTACCTGTCTGGGTCTTTCTAGCTCCACCCTGCACTTGTCTGGACCTTTCATGCTCCACCCTATACCTGTCTGGACCTTTCTGGTTTCAACCTTTACCTGTCTGGATCTTTCTAACTCCTCCAGCTGCCTGTCTGGATCTTTCTGGCTCTACCCTGTACAAGTCTGGGTCTTTCTGGCTCCAGCCTAAACCTGACTGGACCTTTCTAGCTCCACCCTTTACCTGTCTGGATCTCTCTGGCTGCACCCCATTCCTGCATTTATCATTCTGACCCCTGAAGTTCAGGAGGCCCATTACGCCTCCACGCGTACCTGCTGCTATACTAACTTGCTGCAAGATGCCTTAAGGGTAGAGCAGTGATCCAGAGGACGTGAAGACTGTAGGCCTTCTCAAACCTGTGTGTCTTCTCTCACTCCGCCGCCGGTAACCATCTCCTGTGACTGAACACCCAGCACTTCATCTGGAAGTGTAAAGCCAGTTGTTCAGAGAAGGAAGCTCAGGGGAGGAACACATCTCAGACAGACAGCATCCGAATTCACGCCCTCACATCCTCCACACGTCTCTCCCAGTGTTCCTCCCAGAGCTCTCAGCCAACATCACACAATTTCCTTCCAGTCAGCTGGAGTGACACGTCCGCCGTGGCTAAATCTCTCAGCTCAGGCCAAATAAGAAGTGAAGTGTCATTTGGGAATGATTCTCTCTTTCTGAACAAATCTTCTGGGTGAAGGATGTGACGGTGAGTTTCACCTTCCTGATAGGTCGGTTCTGCTTAGCTAACCTTTGGTCACACTAACACTCCGGTCAGTTCTAAAAACCCAGACCCGTTCAGTCTCTTTCTGATGGTCGATGCTCTGGCGAGAGCTACCTGCTACCTTGATGACATGTTAGAACTGTTGGAGTTCTGTCTACTCTGCTCTTAGGCTGAACTTGCTGGGACGACCTGACCTGACCGTTTGGTCAGTTATTCTCTACATCTGCAGCTGATGTTCTGCACCTGGTTCTGATTCTACACATTTGAGGGAGTAGTACATGTGAGGGGGGGGGGGTACATTTACATTTACGACATTCGTATTTACATTTACATTTACTCGTATTACAGAGGTGGGCCAATGTAGCATTAGGACCCTTATTGATGTAGCGCAGCATAATCACCCAGACCGGGAATCGATCGGAATGGTCTGGTCATCGGAATAGCTCACTGGCAGGTAGTGGTGGTGTTATCTGTTGCACCACATCACACCAACCCCCATCAACCCCTCGTCAACCACCCTTCAAACCTTAGTTAGATGACCTCCATCTCTCAGTATTGATCACATGAAGATCTGATGTCCAGATCTTTAAATATGTTCAAAAAGACAAAGCTGTTCATGGGGTGTCCTTATTTTCTCACATGCATGTAGATCCAGGTGGCTGAGGAGGCGTGGCTTAAAGAGACGAGGCTTCCTTTTACGTATTATTTAAACCCCCAGACAGAGGACACGTCCAGGAGTGATTCAGAATGAACAAATCTGTGAAGTGAGTCATATGAGTTTGATTCTTTGAACAGGACTGTAACACACACACACACACACACAGTTAAGTGTGCACACACACACAAACACACACACACACACACACACACACACACACACACACACTCACACTCTGCTGCTCTCAGGCCTGGAGTGAACTCACGCATATGTTTCCCTACATCTGTGCTGTCACACTGCAGCCGCCGTGTTCAGCTGAGGCGTGATGGTCTGATACGGGATACGGAGGGGTGTGTGTGCGTGTGTGTGTGTGTGTGTGTGTGTGTGTGTTACTCCACAAACACACACTCATACACACATACACAGGCTAAGAGAGAATGTATCATTACACAACACACACACCGACTGTGTGTAATGTGTGTAAAATGACTGTGTGTACTATTAGGCTGTGTTTGTAATATTAAACACCCCCCCCCCCCACACACACACACACACACACACACACACAGTGGGTGAGGAAGCTCTCTTCGGCCCACTCAGCCATGCCTGTCACAAAAATGATGCCACCAAAGAGAGATGTGTTAAACAAGCATGAAAACGGCAATGACTCAGCCGTCTCTGAGGGGGACGGGGACGGGGGGATTGACAATAACACCAACACACACACACACACACACACACACACACATACACACAGAGGAAAATTTACACCTACCTTAATACAACACACTCTTAAGCCCTATTCAGGTTGGATGTGTTAGTCAGGGGGATGCATGGATCTATACCACCGTTTCCGTTGTTTCCGTTACCATGGCGATGCACACAGCCTCAGAGACAGAGAAGTTGTGTTTTTTACGCATTATTTTTAACTACGCTTGTCATTCACGGATCCTTAAGGCTTACCAAGGTTCTGATATCTGGAACCGAGTTACCAGCCCATATATAGACACAAGCTCGAACCCAGACTGGGGAAGCATCTGCCCCACAAGTCCCATCATGCCTTCCTTCTGCCGCCCGTCACCTTCTTGCTTCTACGCTTGGGCGGCTGGCTACGTGCTGTGCTGTGCTGTTAGATCGGGGCACGGGTGGCCGGACATGAGGGACGATGAGGGATGACGGGGAATACGGGACTCAAGCTTTAGCTCAAAAGGTTCAGCTTTAGACTCTGAGCCATGTTAGCCTTGTGATTGGTCAGGGGCGTGCTGATGTAAACCTGACCCACTTTTAGGACCGCCCATTCCACTTCCAGAGCAGAACGTCACACATGACCAAAAAGATTGGATTTGGGCCACTTTTACCTGCTGTCTGAACATAACTTGGGGGTGGAGTAATGCAATTTTACTGCCGGACGTCTGTAAAAATGACGGCTAATTTACTTAGGATAAGAGATTTTAGCATAAATGACGGAAATGGGAGGGGGTTCTCAATTTACATACTGTCATCATCTCCAAAAAATATGATGATAAGCAGTCTTCTAACCCACTTACAGTAATAATGAAGCTTTAGTGTGATAATTAGCATCAACATGTTCATAATATGGATGTGGGCTATATGCTATGCTAACAATGACTTGCTTGCTGCTGCCAGCAGTGTTGCGCCTTTGAGGAGTCCTTTGGCTCGTCTTCTGGATTTTTGGAGGTCACTAGGGGCCTTGAGGAGGCAGAGAGAACTCGGCATAAGGTTCCCAGGCACTTTTAATAGCAACACCATGCATTTTACCCTAAAACAGGAGCTTCCGAATCAGGCTGATGCTCCACTGACTGTAACAGGGACAGACAACAGCATCTCTACCGTTGCTACTCCGGGCTCAGCACGCCTGAAACTGCAGCATGGAAGCCGGCAGGATGACTCTACCGCCTCGGCCCACATGCTTCTTTACCCCTGTCCTCCCAAAGGTAGTCTAAGACTGCATCCATGGCGAGTCCACCATGCCAGTTCTTACTGTGTAAACAAGGAGTCCAGTATAAATGCATGTGAATGAGCGCATGTGCTCCCCTACGTACCTGACACACACATCTACACCTACCTCATTATTTCCACTGAGCCGGAGTGTAACGCTTTGCATAATTACATTTGATTTAGCACCACACAGCTTCCTGTGCACCCTGTGTGTGTGTGTATGTGTGTGTGGAGTTTCATAACTGGCCGACACACACACATACACAGAGTCGTGGCCGTGGTGCAGCTGTGCAATCTCCCTTCATCTCAGCTGGGAACAGCTGAGGGACCAACATGCTCTCTCTCTCTCTCTCTCTCTCTCTCTTGTTGTCTTCACACTGATGGATAATCTAGATGAACCCTATCTCCGCATGCAGAAAAGAAGCCCCTTGTCATCCCTGATCTGACGAGCAGCAGCGTTTACTGTAAATGACCACCACCACCACCCCGTTCAGAGGGACCCTAAACACACGGATTTGCTGTAACTATAGTAACGGTGGGTGAATGCTTTAAGGTCAGTGGGATGAGACGTGGTTAGTGTGCTGCTGCTGCAGCTCCGTCTGAAGCTCAAGCAGAAAGGCCTCTTTCAGAAAACAGCCCTACGTGACTGTGCAGGAGGTAACCATAGCAACAGTTTAAAAAAACTCGGAAGCTGGGTCACTGACGATTCGACAAACACACACAAGAGCGAAGCCAGACACCTGTGTACAGCAAAGGTGACTGGTACAGCAAACTGCCAGAGCCAAAGGACTGGCTTTCAGTAATTTCCCTTATTGCTGGTTTCCTATAGAAATCCATGCAGTCCCATCTAGGGGTCACATCAAAACCTATAGATCCACTGTAACCCCCTCTCAGACCCACAAAAAAAACCCAGACCCTAAGGGGGTCTCAGAACCTCAGAAACCCTTTTAGATCCCCAACCTCCTCTCAAACCTTCAGAAACTCTTGGACATCCACAGACCTCCTTGCTCTCAGACCCTCAGAAACCCTTTTAGATACACAGAATTCTTCTTGGACCATCAGAAACCTTTTTAAATCGACAGACCTTCTCTTAGACCCTTAGAACCCCTTTTAGCTCCACATAACCCCCACCCCCCCAGATCCACAGAGAATTTCAGTAACACAAAAAAACTCACATACATCCCATCAGATCCACAGAAACATTCCCAGCCCCACAGAAACCCACTTAACACCACAGAAATCCTCTCAGAACTACATCAACCCTCTCTGAGTCACAGAAACCCACCATGTAAGAACCATGTAAATATGCTCAGATCCACAGAAACCCTCTGAGAACCCCATTAACCCTTTCATGACCATAGAAACCCCCTAAGAACCACATCAACCCTCTAAGAACCACATCAACCCTTTCAGAACCACAGAAACCTTCTAAGAACCCCATCAACCATCTCAAAACCACAGAAACCCTCTAAGAACCACATCAACCCTCTCTGAACCATAGAAACCCTCTGAGAACCCATTCAACCATCTCAGAACCATAGAAACCCTCTGAGAACCCCATCAACCCCATCAACCCTCTCTGAACCACAGAAACCCTCGCATGATCATAGAAACCCCCTAAGAACCACATCAACCCTCTCTGAACCATACAAACCCTCTGAGAACCCCATAAAGCCCCTCGGAACCATAGAAACCCTCAAAGAACCACATCAACCCTCTCAGAACCACAGAAGCCCTCTCATGACCATAGAAACCCCCTAAGAACCACATCAACCCTCTAAGAACCACAGAAACCCTCTAAGAACCCAATCAACCCTCTAAGAACCACACTAACCTTCTCTGAACCACAGTAAATCTCTAAGAATCACATCAACCCTCTTGGACCCACAGAAACCCTCTAAGAACCACAGATATCCTATAAGAAGCCTATCAGCCCTCTCAGAACCACAGAAGCCCTCCAAAAAACACACCAACCCCCTTTTGGACCCAAAGAAACCCTCTCAGACACACGCATCTCCTTATTCTTAAATCTTCAGAATTTCATGATGAATGGACCAATAGAAATGCTCCAGAATGACTTCTTTCAATGCAAGTTAAAGCTTTTTCTGTAAAGTTGCTGGGCATAGATGATAACAAAGGACTGGAAGGTGCCAGGGTCAAAGTGGAGTCAAGGCACAGCCAGTGTCGGGTGAAGCCCGGATGGGGCGGAGCCAGTGTGAGGAGTGACACCCTCTTCCACTCCTGGCAGGCCTGGCAGGCACTTTGGTCCATATGCTCTTCTAAAAGAGCTGCTCCATTGGCGAAGCCTGCTGTTTCCTGGCTCCTCGCGACTCCCAGATAAAGCACAGGACAGACGGGAATCACCTTTCACTGCCCAGAACACCAGAACACTCGTCCACACTGAAACTGGGTCAGCCCCCGTCACCCATGAGGGGGGACCGGAGAATGAAAGCTGCATTCCAATAAGCCGACTAACACACTGACTCTCCTCTCCCCTTCATGCCTCCTCTCTCCTCTCGCTTGGACTACCTCCGCAGTGTACTGGCCTCCTTTAGCGAATGTTCACACTGGAAAATGTAACAGGATGTGTTTGATACCGTTTGTTGCTGGAAGCTGAAGAACCCAAGGTGTAAATCTCTGGCCTCACACCAGCTTGGTACTGTTCCTAAGAAATTCTGAAATTTCATAATTCAATTTTTTATTATTTTGGGGTTAAGACTGATTTGTAAAGAAGTGGGTGTACATGTTATTTACCAATGTAAAGGTTCTTGTTTTCCAACAACGGTTCTTTATGGAACCAAAAACAGTTCTTCTTTGGCATTGATCAAAGAACCCAGTCTATAGACTGGGGTTTCTGCCACTGCTGGTAGACCCATATGACCGTAAGCTTTTATACCCCTGCAGATCCATCTACTTCCTTCACACTATGGTCTTTGGCCACGCCCAAATGCAATCACTCTGCTTTACATTTACATTTAAGGTATTTAGCAGACGCACTTATCCAGAGCGACTTACAAAAGTGCTTTGCTATTTACCCAAGAAAACCTCAGCCAGTTAGAATAGACTAATAGTTCAAAGATACCTCTAAGCTTTAGACATTACTAAGCACAAGTCAATAAGGCCCAAGTACTCTCAGAAGAGGAGGGTCTTCAGTCTGGGTTTGAGGACAGCGAGCGTTGGACTCTGCTGTTCGGACACCCAGGGGAAGTTCCTGCAGAACCTCAACTCCTTTATTTACCTTCTGAGAACGTCCGCACTGCTGCTGCTGCAGCCGGCTGGGCTGTAATCTCTGTCAGTGGCGCCTGGAGGACAGCAGATGGCGCTCTGAACACTGTGCTTAAAACAAAGAGTCAGAACTGGAATGGGATTAAAATAGCCCATACCTGATCCATTAAACTAGGCCTGGATCGGCCCAGAGCCAAATCCACTGAGATTCCTTCCTCGCTACCTTCAACCTTTCCCTTTCCTGCTCTCTCTCTCTCTCTCTCTCTCTCTCTCTCTCTCCTGCTCTCTCAGTCCCCGGTATGTCACGGCAGGGGATGACAGGTGCTCTAATCCTGTGCGATGTCGGATCACGCTGCTGTTTGGAGTGGATTTGTAAGAGGAACACCAGTAAGCCTCTCGTTCTTCACTACTAATGGCAGATTAAAACAGCATGGAAATGCCACTCTGAAAGGTTACACTATCATTCAGACACTAAAGAGAGAGACAGACTTCCTGTGGCAGGCACAGCAGACGGAGACAGGTGGTGAAATGGGGAATAACAATGCCCTTGAACAGTGAAGCCCTAAATGGCACTGGATGTTACCTACACTCCACCTACACTAGGAATTAGGGTGCTACATAGGGCTCTTTGAGAGACGTCATAACCGAACCACTTTAAACATTTAATGCTGATAAATGACATTTTTGCTGTTCCAAACATGGCTAGTGCGCCCCCTAGTGGACAGTTGAAAATTGAGTTCTGCTGCATCTGTAACCTCTATCTCAACTGATGATGGAGAAGTGAGGATTTTCCCCAGTATAATCCACTATCCCAGTCGGAAGCTGCTGCGTTTTCCTAAATACACCCATAATTCACCCAAACACACTGACCAGAGCTTCCACTCCATCCAGTTTAACCATGCTCAGCTCCAGCTGAAAAACTCAGCACATGCCCATCATGTGTCATTTTTAACGAGACAGCCAATAAAATGAGGGTTTTTAGTTTTAATTAATGTTAATCCATTCAGCATCCAATCAAACTGTTTCCGCAAGGTTTGGTTAAAAACAGAGAAACGGAGCCCTCAGCGCCGGGTCAGACCCCTCAGCACCGGGTCAGACCCCTCAGCGCCGGGTCAGAACCCTCAGTGCCGGGTCAGACCCCTCAGTGCCGGGTCAGGCCCTTCAGTGCCGGATCAGACCCCTCAGTGCCGGGTCAGAACCCTCAGTGCCGGGTCAGACCCCTCAGTGCCGGGTCTGGGTGAGCAATTTAATGTAGAAATACAAAGCTGTGTCTCTGTGCTAGCTGTGGTCTTCAGGGCGCTCGCTAGCAGTGCTAATGTTGCTAATGTTGCTATTGCTTCAAGTCAGAGTCGTGCCCATCCTAAAGAAACCAACTCTAGACAGCTTGGACATCGGCAACTACAGACCTATCTCTCTTCTCTCTTTTCTCTCAAAGATTCTTGAACGTTCCGTCTACAACCAACTGTCTCTCTTTCTCACTCTGAACAATCTTCAGGACCCTAACCAGTCTGGCTTCAAAGCTGCACACTCTACTGAAACTTCTCTCTTCGCAGTTACAGATAAACTCCATGCAGCTAAAGCTGCCAGACTGTCCTCGGTTCTGATCCTTCTCGACCTCTCCGCAGCTTTTGACACAGTGGACCACAAGATCCTCCTGTCTATCCTTGCCGGTCTTGGAATCACCGGCTCTGCATGGCAATGGTTTGCATCGTACCTGCAGGGACGCTCATACCAGGTAACATGGCAGGGCGACACGTCCACTCCTTGTAGTCTCTCCACTGGCGTTCCACAAGGCTCAGTTCTTGGTCCTCTTCTTTTCTCACTGTACACTCGCTCTCTTGGTAAAGTGATATCCTCTCATGGATTCTCTTACCACTGTTACGCCGATGACACTCAACTCATGCTCTCTTTCCCACCGTCTGACACACAGGTTTCTGCCCGTATCTCAGCATGCCTCGCCGACGTCTCTTCTTGGATGGCGGCTCACCACCTCAAACTCAACCCCTACAAGACGGAGCTGCTGTACATCCCGGGAACTGCTGGACCAAGAAACGATCTTGCCATCACCTTTGAGAACTCACTGTTCACTCCTTCTACTGAAGCCCGAAGCCTTGGTGTAGTGATGGATGATCAGTTATCGTTCTCAGGTCATGTTGCAAACGTAACTCGGTCTTGCAGATTTCTTCTGTACAACATCCGGAGAATTCGACCCTTCCTCTCTAGAGAGGCCACCCAGGTCCTTGTTCAGTCTCTCGTCACTTCCAGACTTGACTACTGCAACTCTCTTCTGGCTGGTCTCCCTCTGCGCACCATCAGACCCCTGCAACTCATCCAGAATGCAGCGGCACGGGTCGTCTTCAATGTCCCAAAATTTAGCCATGTCACTCCACTGCTGCGTTCTCTCCACTGGCTTCCAGTAGCTGCTCCCTGCATCAGATTTAAAACCCTGACGCTGGCCTACAAAGCCAAGAATGGACCAGCCCCTCCGTATCTGATGGCAATGGTCAAAAGCCGATCCGCACCAAGAGCCCTTCGAGCTTCAAGTACGGCTCGGCTTGACCCGCCATCCCTCAAAATCCGCAGAAGACAAGCGTCCAGGCTTTATTCTGTCCTGGCACCAAAGTGGTGGAACGAGCTGCCCCTGGGTGTCCAAACGGCCGAGTCGCTCGCTGTCTTCAAACGCAGACTGAAGACCCACCTCTTCCGAGAGTACTTGGACGAATAGTTCTATGGTCGCCTTATTGTATTGTGTTTAGCAATGTCTAAGCTTAGAGGTATCTTTTGAATTATTAGCCTATTCTAACTAGCTAAGGCTTTTCTTGGGTAAATAGCAAAGCACTTTGTAAGTCGCTCTGGATAAGAGCGTCTGCTAAATGCCGTAAATGTAAATGTAAATGTAATGTTTACATGGACTGAGTGGGAGGATTGATTGTTTCTCCTCCAGAATGAAGCTCAGTAAGTGCTGCTCTTCAGTCTGTCCCATCAGAGATGTTAGCTGGTGTTAGCATAAACAGACGCTCGGCTCCTTCTCTGCTTTGCTAAACTCCTCACAGGAAGATTCCTGGCTAGCTTATCCGGCTCTCCTGATACGCTCCGCCGTCCGAATGCTGCTGCTTTCCACGCTTTCATCACTGAGCTCCATGCTTCGGGCGGACGAGCAAGGTCACACTAATGTTTTGAACTTCAGTCAGGACTAACTAGCCTTTCGTCCATGTTGGAGAGACTTCCAGACAGGCTAGCTGCCCTCCTGTTGGCTGTGCTAGTGAGGGCGAGGGCTCTGTTAAACGGTGCAGGTCTAATACATAGCCATAGGTGGCAACCTTCTGAATATTAATGCTCCCACTGCCGACAGCGGAGACATGCTAAAGAGAAAACCCTGTTTCCGTGCACTTCTTACGAGCCCTTGTATGGGCATTTCCCAAACGTGCTGAGAGGGCGGGAGACCTGCTGATGTTTAGGGAGATCTACTCTTTCATTTTTAAGTATTTTTTTAGTCACAAAAACTATGTCATAGAAACCTACCTGAATTAGAATGTAAATTATATGTAAATGAAATTCAAAATATGTAGGTGTGTAACCAACTGGAAATGGTTGGAAACACAGGAACAGCCCTGTCTAACAGAACGGTAACTATCAGTTCGTAAAGATAAAAGATTTATCTTCAAATTACACAGAAGTAAGATATGGAGTTCTGCAAGGCTCAATTTTAGGACCACTATTATTTACAGTATATATGTTACCACTGGGCTCAGTTATAAGCAGACATGGCGTTCATTTCCATTGTTATGCAGATGACACACAGCTCTATATATCAGCCGAACCTGACGATAAATTTAGACTACAGAAAATGGAGGACTGAGGATATAAAACTCTGGATGTCACATAACTTCCTTCTTCTTAACAGTGACAAAACCGAGGTTCTCCTTTAAGGTCTAAAAGACACAGACACAGAAATAAACTCAGACTTAATCAGACTTAATGTTAGACTTGGCTGATGCTTCCATTACTCCTGGTCTAGCAGCTAAAAATCTTAGTGTCATTTTCAGACTCAGATTTATCATTTGAGAAACATATCTCAAACGTGCTGAAAGGGCGGAAGACCTGCTGATGTTTAGGGGGAGATCTACTCTTTCATTTCCATTTAAAATTGCATTTTTAAGTATTTTAGTCACACAAAAAACTATGTCATAGAAACCTGCCTGCATTTTTTTTGTATATTGTATGTTTTTGTACTATCTGGGCCTCTGGCCCACCCCTAACATTGATTGTGCCTCCCCTGAGATACAGCCTATTTGTGCTACATTTACATTTCATTTACATTTACAGCATTTAGCAGATGCTCTTCTCCAGAGCGACTTACAAAGTGCTTTGCTATTTACCCGAGAAAAACCTCAGCTAGTTTGAATAGACTAATAATTCAAAGATCCTCTAATCTTAGACTCTACCAAACACAAGTCAATAAGGTGACCATAGTACTCTTCTCTTCACCTGAGTACTCTCAGAAGAGAAGGGTCTTCAGTCTGGGTTTGAAGACAGCGAGTGTTGGACTCTGCTGTTCGGACACCCAGGGGAAGTTCGTTCCACCACTTCGGTGCAGGACAGAAAAAAGTCTGGACGTTCGTCTTCCGTGGATCTTAAAGGATGGCGGGTCGAGCCGAGCCGTACTTGAAGCTGGAAGGGCTCTTGGTGCAGATCGGCTTTTGACCATCGCCATCAAGTACGGAGGGGCTGGCTGGTCCAGTCTTGGCTTTGTAGGCCAGAGTCAGGGTTTTAAATCTGTGTGCTAGCTGTGGATACGCTAGGTATGGCATTACAGCACTTTTGCAATTGGCTCTGAATCAGAGCTGTAAATCCACATGAGTCTCACAGCCTGTTCCTCAGTACTGCAGTCCTGAGAAGCTTTGCTTTTCACCCACACAGTCCTGACACAGGCCCTAATTTCTATACAGCAGGTCGGAGTCAGAAGTAAAGCTTATGTCTATGAGATGAATATCTCTGCATGCAGAGTGATCTCCGTGAGCTCTGTGTCTCCGCTAAGCTCCAGTTTCTGTCCATTAGAGTAAAGCACTGCCTGAGTAAATGACAGAAACACCTCATTATCCCCCAATCCGTCCAGATGCCGGGTTTGGAGTTGAGTTTAGCCGCTTCTACAAGCATTAACTGATCCAAGAAGAGTGCCGAGCAGAATTCATAAACACCGAATGGTGCCAAGTGGCTTTCATGGATCAAACGCATGTTCAGAAATCGCTCATGCAGGCTGAACGTGACACACATATCTCACGAGTGTGTTACGAAATCGCTGCATTGTGTCTTTAGATGTTGGGCTGCATCTCTTGGGGTACCACATGGCAACTGGCATGTTTATTCAGAGTGAAATGTAGAACAAACCAGGCTCTGTTCAATAACGCATGGCAGCGATTATAAAACCACAACTGCCATGGATATAAGCACCTAATATTCAAGCGAAACAATGACTCTCTATCAACACATCGTCGCTTTCCTGCAGAAACCTCGAATCTCTATTTTGTGTTTTTCACTTTTTGACAGTGTGAACCTGCCAGTTGATCTTTCATGATGAACAGACCAATGGAAATGCTCCAAAATGACTTGAAATAAACTCTTTGTACATTGACCTCCATTAAAAGTTAAGAAGGTTTTTGCTGCTGTTTTGGAAATCTAAGGTTTTTGTGTAGCAGCGATGGTATACGCTATATGGACAAAAGTATTGGGACACCTGCTTTTCTTCTGAAATCAAGGGTTTTTTAAAAGAGCTTCTTCTGCTTCTGGTGGAGTAACTGTCTCTTGGATGATCACCACTCCACCTCATCATCCTCATCTCCTCAACCCATCCAAAAAGTACTGGATGGAGCTCCACCACCATCTTTCCAGAGAACACAGCTCCATAGCTCAATACTGGGGGGCTTTATACCCCTCTACTAGCCCACGCCTGGCATTAGGCAGCATAGTGCCAATAGGGTCATGTTAGTGATCTGCTCCAGAGAGTCCTATTCCATTGGCAAGGCTTCTCAAGATAAGCTGTGTCCAAAGGTTTGTGGACACCCTTTGTAAAAAATGCATTCAGCTACTGTAAGCTGCCTTGAACCTATTAGCATGGCATGCCAGATGTGGGCTAGTAGAGGGGTATAAAGTCCTCCAGCATTGAGGTGGGGAGCAGTGGAAGAACTGTGTTCTCTGGAATGATGACTTTTGGGATGAGTTGGGGGAGTTAGGGATGAGGTGGGGTGATAATCAGCCAACATCCTGACCTCACTAATCCTCACAGCAATGAGAAAGCCTTCTTCTTCCCTGGACAGAAGAGACAGTTCCTCCAACAAAAGCAGGATCAGCTTTTTTAAATACCCTTGATTTCAGAAGAAACAATAAAGGAGCAGGTGTCCCAATACTTTTGGCAAAAAGTGAGCAGAGATTCAGAGTGCGTTCAGTCGAGAAAAAGGTAGGCTGAGAGGTTCAACAGGTCTGACCTCTCTCACCTGTGTCCTGCGACTGACGACTGACCGGTTTGGGCAGCTGGGAGGTGAAACACACATGTACACACGTTTCCTCGGATACATCACGGCAGTCCCATTTGCATGCTCCACATCCACAGTGTTCTGCTCCGGCTCACTCGCGGCGTCTCTCTCTCTCTTTCTCTCTGACCTACATTCCTCTCCTGCGTGCCCTGGCTGACGAGGAGCATCACGTGTGAGTGTGTGTGAAGCCTGGACCCCGACGCAGAGCCACACACACACACACACACACAAAACACAAACACAAGGCAGTTAACTAATGAGCTCCCACTGAGGAGCCGGCTTTGTGGAGTTGAGGTTGTTGAGATGATTTAGAGCATTCAGTGACTGAACTACACAGAGCGTGCACTTCCCACCAGATCCACCAGATGTGGTATTGGTGTGGTGCAACAGAATACACCACTATCTAGTACCAGTGAGCTACCACACCACATGGAGACTGGGGTTCGAGTCCCGGCCCGGGTGACTGTGCTGTACTACACCAATAAGGGTCCTTGGGCAAGACTCCCAACACAATGAACTCTTTGTACATTGACCTCCATTAAAAGTTAAGAAGGTTTTTGCTGCTGTTTTGGAAATCTAAGGTTTTTGTGTAGCAGCGACAGTATACGCTATATGGACAAAAGTATTGGGACACCTGCTAATTTCTCATTGTTTCTTCTGAAATCAAAGGGGGTATTAAAAAGAGTTTCTTCTGCTTTTGGTGGAGTAACTCTCTCTTGGATGATCACCACTTCACCTCATCATCTCCAACTCCTCAACTCATCCCAAAAGTACTGGATGGAGCTCCACCACCATCTTTCCAGAGAACACAGTTCTTCCACTGCTCCACAGCTCATCGCTGGGGTGCTTTATACCCGTCTAGCCCATGCCTGGCATTAGGCCAGGCTCCCAACACTACATTGGCCCACCTCTGAAATACGAGCGTCAGCTAAATGCTGTGAGTGTAAATGCAATCCAATAAACACACATTAATACCCAGGAGGGACACAGGCACATCGGCACTGTCACAAAAAGACTCGCAGGATCGAGACAGCAGCTTTTACAGGACTTTCTGTGGAAGTCAATGGAAAATGAAATTCTATTTCGGAGCAATGAATATAAAAATGCCTATTCTATGGCATTGTTGAAAAACCTATTCTATTTAAAAGGGTAAATATGTGAGAGTAAGAGGACATACTTTATTATAATCTACATTTGATGAAGTTGCCGTTGTGTGGATGGCCTTGTTTTGGTGATTTCTTCACCCCGAGACAAACGGAAAACAGTCAGAAATGCAGACTTGAATTAGAATGTAAATGATATGTAAATGAAATTCAAAATATGTAAGTATGTAACCAACTAATTCATTAATGATGCAATTACATATAAATAATTAAGCAGTGAACAAAAATCTAATCTATGACAAAACGACAGTAATGACCCTAGAGATCGAAGGGTTAATATCTAGAGAGCGTGCGTTTACATACAGTCTGCCTTCCTGCTCGGGTTTGGGTGCAGCACCTATAACAGTCTGGACATTTGCGGACCACCCCTAATGAGCATCGCTGAGGGAGTGTCAAGAAAAACTCTCTAAGAGCAAGAGGAGGAACCACTGAGGAACCAATACTCCAAAGGAGAACCTTTCCAAGTCCGTAAGGAGGAAACACTGAGGAACCAAGACTCCAAAAGAGAACCTCTGTAAGTCTATAAGGAGGAACCACTGAGGAACCAAGACTCCAAAGGAGAACCTTTGCAAGTCCATAAGGAGGAACCACTGAGGGGAACCAAGACTCCAAAGGAGAACCTCTGCAAGTCTATAAGGAGGAACCACTGAGGAACCAAGACTCCAAAGGAGAACCTTTGCAAGTCCATAAGGAGGAACCACTGAGGGGAACCAAGACTCCAAAGGAGAACCTCTGCAAGTCTATAAGGAAGAACCATTGAGAGGAACCAATTATAATTGATGTTCAGATTCTAAACTCTTAATGTATAAATATGTATATATGTATATCAATTATTATTATTATTATTATTATTATTATTATTATTATTAATAATAATCTAAATTATAATCATCATCATCATCATCATTAATTAATGGCAGTCTGTGTATGTAAAAAGAAATCACTTCAGTACTCAAAGTAATTAAATGTAATTAAAAGTAATTACATTTGTACAGTACTGCAAATGTATTTTAATGACTGTCAACATCAAAGGGTTAAATATGAAATAGTAACATTAAACACTAGATCAGAAAAATCCATATATTCTAATATTCTCTCTGATTAATGGGAAGTGGGATTTAGAGTGTGTGTGTGTGTGTGTGTGTGTATGTGTGTGTGTGTGTGTATGTGTGTGTGTGTGTGTGTGTGTGTGTGTGTGTTATCTGGGAGAGACAATTTGTGTGGAAGAGATGAAGCGTGTATATATTTGTGTGTGTATGTGAAAGTGTGTAAAGTAAGCAGCAAACTGAACGGCTGCAGTGTGTGTGTGTGTGTGTGTGTGTGTGTGTGTGTGTGTATGTGTGTGTGTGTGTGTGTGTGTGTTTTATCTGGGAGAGACAATTTGTGTGGAAGAGATGAAGCGTGTATATATTTGTGTGTGTATGTGAAAGTGTGTAAAGTAAGCAGCAAACTGAACGGCTGCAGTGTGTGTGTGTGTGTGTGTGTGTGTGTGTGTGTGTGTGTGTGTGTGTGTATGTGCAGCTTTGATCAGAGTGCTGCAGCAGAAGACCCAAAGGGTTAAAACACAAAACAGAGTACAGCACGCTCCACTGGCCTGCTCCAGCCTTTATACAGCAATTCAGATCTAACCTCTCTCTCTCTCTCTCTCTCTCTCTCTCTCTGTCTCTCTCTCTCTCTCTCTCTGTCTCTCTTTCTCTCTCTCTTTCTCTCTCTCTCTCTCTCTCTCTCTCTGTCTCTCTCTCTCTCTCTCTCTCTCCCTCTCTCTCTCTCTCTGTCTCTCTCTCTCTCTCTCTCTTTCTCTCTCTCTCTCTCTATCTCTCTCTCGCTCTCTCTCACTCAATATTCAAGATAACAAGAATAACAACAGTTATGGTGCAATAACAGTAACAATAATCATAAAAGAACAGACAGAAGTGAATAAAATAAAATAAAGACTTGTTTAAAAAAAGGATATATATAATAATATATATTTATACATGTACATAAATACTATGTCTCTCTCTCTCTCTCTCTCTCTCTCTCTCCCTCTGCAGGCCAATCTAAATCACTTCTTTCAGCCCCATTTCCCCATCATACACAACAGCAGAGACAGACTGAGCAGTGCAGAGACCCTGCATTATGTTTTATGTGTGTGTGTTTGTGTGTGTGTGTTTGTGTGTGTGTGTGTGTGTGTGTGTGTGTGTGTGTGTCTTAAACAACCATCTCATTTCATTCCTCCTCATGTACAGCAGGAAAATGCAGATGCTGCTCTGGATCTGCTGCTGCTGTTTTATGTGTATTATGAGATCGTAGTCTTTTCTGAGGGCAGTCAGAGGCAGACCCATCTTCACCATCTGAGAGTCTTGGTTCCTCTCAGTGGTTCCTCCTCATGGTCCTCACGACATTCTTCTTTGAGTCTTGGTTCCTCTCATTGGTTCTTCATCATGTTCTTAGAGAGCATTCCTTCTGTTAGTTCCTCTCTGAGGGTCTTCAACCTCTCTGAGAGTCTTGGTTCCTCTCAGTGGTTCCTCCTCACGGTCCTCACGACATTCTTCTTTGAGTCTTGGTTCCTCTCATTGATTCTTCCACATGCTCTTACAGATTTCTTTCATGGTTTCTTTCAGTGGTTTCTCCTCATGCTCCTCACGATATTCTCCTTTGAGCCATGGTTGCTTTTAGTGGTCCTCCCACATGCTCTCATAGAGTTTCTCCATGTTTATCTTGGTTCCTCTCTGTGGTTCTTGCTAAAGCTTTTGGAAAGTTTCTCCTGTCAGTCCTGGTTGCTCTCATTGGTTCTTCATCACGTTCCTTTAGTTAATTCCTCTCTGAGGGTCTTCCTCATGCTCTTGGAGACATCTTTGAGTCATGGTTCCTTATAATTTTAGTGTGTTTTCCCGGCATTGTCTCCATCTGTGACACACATTATGGGATAGATCCACATTTCTGGACAAGCTGGTTTGGAAGAATGACAGTTGGTGGTTCATTTCAGTGGTTCTTCCTCATGCTCCTCACAATATTCTCTTTTGAGTCTTGGTTCCTCTCATTGGTTCTTGTTAATCTCCTAGAAGGCTTCATCCTTTGAGTCATGGTTTCCTTCAGTAGTTCTTCCTCCTGCTCCTAGAAAGTTTCTCCTTTGAGTCTTGGTTCCTCTCATTGGTTCTTCAACATGTTCTTAATGATTTTGTTTTGGATTTGGTTTCTTTCAGTGGTTCTTATTCATAATCTTCAGAATCCTGGTAATGTCTCCCTCCATGACACTCATTAGGGGACAGAGCCACATTTCTGGACAAGCTGTATTTGTATTTCAGTGGTTCCTCGTCTCATGTTGTAAAACCTATACTGAGCTAGAGAAATAAGCCTTGTTTAAGGGCCCAACAGCGGCAGCTAAGCAAGCCTGGGTATTGAACCCACAACCCTGTGATCAATAACCCAGCGGGCTTACCGCTGAGCCACCACTGCTGTAAAGAAAATCTGATCTTCAGCCTTTCTTATAACTGAACCTTGAATGTTTTGGGGAACATTGTGGGTTAGCGGTTAGAGCACCAGACTATTGATGACAAGGTTGTGGGTTTGATACCCAGGCTTTTACATATTTCGTTAAAATTGTATCTAAATATGCTTTAAGAAATGTACAGAAACACAAAAGAAAGACCTGGACCTGGGTGTCGTTTGACCACCCTCTTTTTTTTAAAGGTCCCATGTTGGACCTGGGCTCGGTGCAGTCGTGCAGCTGTCACTGATGCTCAGTTCATTCCTCATACGTCTAATCTCAGGCCAAAGGCCTCAGTAAGTCCAGCAGCTTCCCATTCGACACTCTGGCTAATCAGGCTCTTGTCAAGCACAATGGTGTCCGCAGCTCAATCTCAGGGGACTATGCAAATGGGTCAAATGACGTGTCCAGCTCCTGCTGTCAGGCGC
Source organism: Salminus brasiliensis (assembly GCF_030463535.1). Classification (NCBI taxonomy): domain Eukaryota; kingdom Metazoa; phylum Chordata; class Actinopteri; order Characiformes; family Bryconidae; genus Salminus; species Salminus brasiliensis. Next base: position 4,554,044 of record NC_132886.1, read on the forward strand.
CTCCTGATTAACACCACATGCTAATGATGGGAGGTTCTTTCTCTCGTCATCGCGGCTCTCCGCTGGGAAGACAATGTGGAGCCTTCGAAGGCGGCTAGGCCAAGTCAGCTTATTTAAGGAGCCCTTTTCATCCCACCAGCTTTATGCAACATTCAGCCGTTCACTGTCCACATTTGCATATTTTCATGGTAAAAAAAAGCATTCATTAAACATTCATTTGTTCACTTGCTCTCATTTGCATGCTTTCATGCCTCTCACTGAATCTTAACACACTTTCAGATCATAGACAGACAGAGAGAGAGAGAGAGAGAGAGAGAGACAGAGAGAGTGAATGGATTTGTTGTCCACACAGAAAATCAAAGCTGCCAGTAATCCCCAAACATCCAGCATGGGTTCTGTTCTCCACGTTAAGTACAACCAACATCTACACTACATGTCCAAATGTTTGTGGACACCCCTTCTAATGAAAGCATTCAGCTACTTTAAGCTGCACCCATTGCTGCTGACACAGATGTGCAAATGCACACACACACACACACACACACACACACAGCTTGTCTAGTCTCTGTATAGAAGAAGTACTACCATTAGAATAGGACTCTCTGCACTGGAGCAGATAAACATCATGAACCTGTTGGCACCATGCTGCCAAATAATGCCAGGTGTGGGTTAGTAGAGGGGTATAAAGCCCCTCCAGCATTAAGAAGCTGTGGAGCAGTGGAGGAACTGTGTTCTGTGTACTTCTGGGATGAGTTGGGGAGTTGGGGGTGTTGAGGTGAGGTGGTGAGGTGATGATTCATCCAACATTCTGACCTCACTAATGCCTTTGCCACTAAATGCAATCAAATCCTCACAGCAATGCTCATCTCCAAAAATCTATTAGAACACCTTCTTCCCTGGACAGTAGAAGCAAACAAAAACAGGAGAAACTCTTTTTAATACCCTTGACTTCAGAAGAAGCAAGAAACGAGCATGCGTCCCAATACTTTTGTCAATATAGCGCCTTTTAATGGCTTTCATTTCTTGCAGCTGCAGCTCAATAGTATTGCTATAAATGGTTCGCCACCTAACCAGGAACGTCTCATATTCCACATATTCAGGATGAAGACCCTGTAAGGAGTGTTCCTGTTAAACCTGGTGAGATGTGATGGCCATGTCCTTTGGTCCTGTGCAGTGATGTGAAGGAGAGGCATCAATCTCTGTGACAGCAGTGGAACGTCCTGTTTGTGAGCCAGGACTATAACAGCTGTGCCATTTATCTCCCTGCCCGGACTGCGGCTGCATACAGAGCACCCCGCCACCACTCTTTACAACACAGGCATCTCTATAACATACATCATCCTGCTTTTCAGCACTTCACTGGCATTTTTGGCCAAAGCAGCTTAGATTGACCAACAATACGAGCGTCTCTGCTGGAGCGACTAAGAGGCAGAGTGCTCTTGGAGGTCGAATGTTCATTTTGAAATGTACGGTTGTAGAGATAAAATCCATCACACCTGCCAGAGTCAAACTGTCTGACCACTGATAACCTTGACTCTGTCACAGAGGTTGGATTCCTCAATAGTCTGGAGCAGTTTTCCAAAATCCTCTAGGTCAGGGGTGTCCAGTGTTGGTTCTGGAGATTTTCCACACTGGACACAACTTGATCTAACATTCAGATGAGTCCTTGACGACCTTCATTACCTGGATCAGGTGTGTTAGCTAATGTTTGGAGCTAAACTCGTACCAAATGTCTTAACTTGCCATGGCTGAGGCGTCTTAACTTCCTGTTAGTGATCATGATTGACTACAGATGGTAGCTTCTAGAGGTCTTAGATGTGGATGATTCTGAATCAACTCACAAATGTCAGAAATCGATCTAATTTCATGGGGCAGAGTGATCCCCTAGTGGTTCAAATCAAGGGTCACGCTGCTTGCCATCAGCAGCCGGAGTCAGAGAGAGCACAACTGACCTTGCCCTCTCAGGGGTGGGATGGGATGGTGGGTTGATGGCACTTTTTTCCCACATCACTCGTAGTGTGATGTTGGTCAGCACAGGCGTCTCTTAGCTGTTGTATCGGAGCTGGAGAGCCGCACTTTCCTCGTAGCGTGCCGACTAGCTAGCGAAGAGGCTGTAGATGGCTTCATATCTGTCTGAGGAGACGTGCAAGTCCTCCTCCTAGTGTTGGGGGTGTTGTTAGTCATGGGGAGAGCGCATAGGAACAGGGATTGGATAATTTACATTACATTTACATTTAAGACATTTAGCAGACACTCTTCTCCAGAGCGATTCACAAAAGTGCTTTGCTATTTTCCCAAGAAAAACCTCAGCTAGTTTAGAGTTAGAATTTAGACTAAACACAAGTCAGTAAGGAGACCACTCTGCTATTCACCCAAGTACTTTTAGAGGAGGAGGGTCTTCAGTCTGGGTTTGAAGACAGCGAGCGTTGGACTCTGCTGTTCAGACGCCCGGGGGAAGTTCGTTCCTCCACTTCGGTGCAGGACAGAAGGATGGCGGGTCGAGCCGAGCCGTACTTGAAGCTGGAAGGGCTCTTGGTGCGGATCGGCTTTTGACCATTGCCATCAAGTACGGCGGGGCTGGCTAGCATCAGGGTTTTGAATTTGATGACCTGGGCAGCAGCTACAGGAAGCTACAGTGAAGAGAGAATGCAGCAGTGGAGTGACATGGCTGAAATTAGGAACGTTGAAGACGAGCCGACCCGTGCCACTGCATTCTGGATAAGCTGCAGGGGCCTGATGGTCCCTGCAGTCCCAGAAGAGAGCTGCAGTAGTCAAGTCTCGAAGTGAGGAGAGACTGAACAAGCACCTGGGCGACTCTCTAGAGAGGAAGGGTTGAATTCTCCGGATGTTGTACAGGAGAAATCTGCATGACTGAGTTACGTTTGCAACATGACCTGAGAACGACAACTGACCATCCATGACTACACCAAGGCTTCTGTAGAAGGAGTGACCAGTGACCAGTAATTGGCCATTCAAATTGGGTGGAAAATTGGGTAAAATTAATTTTATTTATTTATTATTTTAAAACAACTTTCTAAAGGTTCATTGATCATTTAATGTTGATGAAATACAAAAGGTGGGACAGAAGACCAGGATGGGAGGACAAATCCAAAACTCCAAACTGTAGAAACAAAAACTCTCTGAAACCCAGAGATAAAGAATTAATAAACAACATGACGTCGCTCCTCAGTGAAGGTGCTGCGTTCTAAAGTATCGGAGCCAATCAGGAAGTCAAAAAAACAGGTGTGAGCAAGTCGATACTGAGGTGATAGCGATCTCCCCAGGCAGAAGGTGGAACTCCAGGGCCATTCGTGGCAGACACAGTGGATGAGCAAGAAATCTGACCATTAGCTAGCGTATGGATGCACTTGCGATTACAAACAGGCGTTTTACGTTACTGCCAATCAAAAGGACCATCAAGCAAGCAAGCGACGTCAAAGCTTCCACCCAACTCTGAAAAAGCTAAGCAAATAAAAAAACAAAAACAATATCACAACTTTTATCGTTAAGGATTTACATCATTGATTCAGTCGTTGAGGACCAGGGCTTCTGTGCTATGTTGCGATATTTGGCTGGCACAGCGATTCCCACACTCTACAACCAGGCCAAAAACGAAGTCATAGAATCAGTGAAGAAAGCAGGCAGGGTAGCTGTAACCCGACGCATTGCCATCCATTACTACAGCGTCTTACGTCTGCCGTAACTGCGTAGTTTATCACTGATGAGCGGTAGCTAGCATCCCAATATGTTAATACAGGGTGGCTGAGCTGGTAAAGAATGCAGCAGAGGAACGACAGATGCTTTAGTTTAGTTACTCATAAAAATCCAACATGGCTGCTGATGAACTGGGTAAAGTCCTATAGGAGAAATGCTATCGCTAAACCTGGCCTCTCAGCGAGCGCTCAAGTTGCCCACTGTAACGAGACTACTAGGGGGGGATAAGGGAGGATTCCCATCACAGCCTCATTGCAGAACCTTCCATTTGTTTAATTTCTAAAAGATATTGGAAGGAAATTCTTAATGGATCATTATAAATACCCTGCTTTATAATGCTTTGGTTCAGTATTTGGTCATGAAGTGTCAGAGATTCCCACCCCTAGTAGCTTCTCTAGGCCACGTAGGGTTTGTTAGACAGCACTCATTGGATTGACCAACCTAGGAAGAAATCCCAAAATGTCTGGTAGAAATCCCAAAATGTCACCCTCATCTCAGAGGAAATTGGTCTGGATGGTCAGGAACCACCCAGGAACCACCCAGGAACCACCATATAGTGTACTACCAACCCTCCCAAACACACATAGATGGAGCATGATTCTTTGCTCCATGATGAGAGTGGTAATATTCAGGCCACATCATGTGATGACAGGGGGGGGAGTCAGTGTCATAGGAGTTCATGGATCACTGTCGCCTGTCTTCAGAAGATGCAGAAAGTTCATGAAATACAGCAGGATATTATGGCCCTACTCAGATAACATATCTCACATATCATTCTGAGGTGAGGTGAATGTATACACACACACAGACACATACACACACAGACGCATTACTTTTCAAGTCTTCATATACAATATCAAAGGGAGATCAAAGACAAGGCTTTGGAGGCTTTAAAATACCTCAATCTAACCCTTAATGCAGATGCTTGATCAATATCTAATATCATCAAGCATTCTGATCATTTCGGGTAGTTAAGGAGACCAATAAAACATTAAATATAATTATTTATTGGCTGATATATACAGTATGTGTGTGTGTGTGTGTGTGTGTGAGAGAGAGAGAGAGAAAGAGAGAGAGAGAGAGGGAGAGTGTGTGAAGACCAGCAGTGTCAAATCCTAGAGTAATTGTACTTTAGTGCCCCTCTGCTTTCCCAACACTATTACTAGTTAACAACAACAACAACAATAATAATAATAATAATAATAATAATAATAATAATAATAGTTCTTAGCCGTTATGTTAATACAATAATTTAATAATTAGTTTATTAGAGGACAGGCCTATGAAGGAGACACAGGTGGAAACACTAATGACTAGGCGGGGCTAGAAGCGGAGAAGAACATATGGACAAATTTGGTTCATTTGGTTCCATAAAGAACCGTATTTGTAACAGACATAGTGTGGGTGTGAAGAACCTTTCTTTTGATGTAAAAATGTCAAAATTAATGGTAACGCTCTATAACAAACATGGTTCCTTACGTACCCAAAAGTGGTTCTTCTATGGCATCGCTCAAAAAAACATTTGTAGCACCGTTATTTTTTAGAGTGTATGTGAACCATAGCTAGGTGTAACGGGTGTCTCTGTCTTGGTTTTAGTTTCCCCATGTGTTCTTCAGCACACGGCTCTGTTTTGTGTTCTTGTCTCCGCCCCTAGCCCCGCCTTGTCATCAGTGTTCCCACCTGTGTCTCCTTCGTAGGCCTGCCCTCTCGTTATCCTCCCCAGGTGTTCCTGGTCTAGCATTGTTGATGGTAATGTCTGTTTGCTGAGGTTTGGGTTCCTTGTTCGGTTCTCTGTGTTCTGTCATCTTTATTTAGGGTTTCTTTGTGTTTATATGATGGCTAGTTCTGTCTTTTTACTATCATCTATCATGATAGTAAAAGGATTGCTAGGAGTAACTCGCACTTGCATCCTATCTCAACCCCCCAATAGTTATGCTAGAATAGTTAGCACAGGATGTGTTATCAATGCCCCTGTTATTAGCAACTAGTAAACATTACTAAAAAGCCTATGCTAACGTAACTGACGCCTTTGCTAGTTTAATTAATGCTTCACTCGTCTAATATGTACTTCTGCTAGGTAATGCAGTTATAAGTGGTTGGTGTGGCGCAACAGATAACACCACCACTTGCCACTGAGTTACAACACCCTGTGGGAGACCAGAGTTCGATTCCCAGTCTGGGTGACTATGCTGTGCTACACCAATAAGAGTCCTTGGGCCAGACTCCTAACACTACATTGGCCCTCCTCTGTAATACGAGTAACCTTGTAAGTCGTTCTGGATAAAAGCTTCTGCTAAATGCCATAAATGTAAATGTAAGTGACCTTAATTGAAACATATTGTTATCATTACCATCAATTATTCCGCCCCAAAACCAATCAAAATACACTGGCTCCTCAAGCTTTTGGTAAGATGCTGGGGCATTATGGGAAATGTGATACTGTGATACTGTGATATTAGTGGGCACGTGGCGTAGTAAATGGGGTCTAGTGGCGTCTCTGCTTTGCAACCATGCTTACGTATTATTTGTCAGAATGGTCCACGTCCATGGAGCTGGAACGGGGAGGCGAACTCAGGAGGCTGGAGTTCAGGGTGGCTTCAAGGTAGATATGCGAAGCCAAGTCCCAACCCAACCTTGGTCAATGAAGAAGAAGGATGTGGTGGAGTGGGGGGAAGGGGCGGGGTTGGGGCATTCCTCATTTCCCAAAATTGTGTTAATCTGACTATTGCTGAAATTGATTGTACTTTTGCTCAATTTCCAAGAGACAAAACACACATTTGACTCCTTTCAATTAGAATTTTGAGCTTCAAAGCTTGCAACAAACTTCAAAGGCCAGGACATTTTTGAAGAGGAAGATGAAGGAGTGGGGAAAACATGCAAGTTAGCGTCTTTATCAATGTGCAGCAGAAGGGTTCCTGAGTGGCCCAGCTGTCTAAGCAATGGCCCTTTCATCAGGAGATCAGTGGTTTGATTTCCAGTGGCCTGGGAGTCCCAAAGAGCACAACTGGCCCTAGCTCCCTCTCCCCCATCTCTCAGCATGAGGCTAGTCACTCTGGGTGTCTGTTAGCTGATCTAACAGAGCGGGATAAACAATGGCAAAATAACACAAGGGCTTAAAATGCTCTTCTACACACAGGTGAGGACATGACCAGGCGGCAGATGGATAGATACACCAGAGACAGTTTAACCAGTAGAAATTAAACCCAATGATGTGAACCAAGGAGGAAAATGGAGTTTTCCAGGACACGGTTCTTCTGGAACACTGACCAACCACACCTTTAATTAAAAACAGCACAATTAGCCCTGGTCGACTGGATTTAGTGTAGTTTGTGTACCAGTACTTTCTGTACATGTCAGCTTAAAAGTGCACTGCAATGGTCAACAACCTAACTCCTCCCAAAAGAACTGGATGGAGCAATACCACCACCATCCATTCCAGAGAACACTGCACTGCTCTTCAACCTCCACTGCTCCACAGCTCAATGCTGGTGGGCTTTATACCCCTCTAGCCCACGCCTGGCAGGAAACATGTTGCTAGGTGGTTGCTATGGTTTTTGCTAAGTAGTTGCTAGGCGGTTTCTATAGTGTTGCAAAGTGATTACTAGGTGGTTGCTTTGTTGTTGCTAGGTGGTTGCTGTTGATGCTAGGTGGTTGCCCTGTAGTTGCTAGGTGGTTTCAATGGTGTTGCTAAGTGGTTACTAGGTGGTTGCTATGTTGTTGCTAGGTGGCTTCAATGGTGTTGCTAGGTGGCTTCAATGGTGTTGCTAAGTGGATACTAGGTGGTTGCAATGTTGTTGCTAAGCGGTTGCAATGCTAACCCAGGTGGTTGCTAGGTGGTTGATCGGTTGTTGCTAGGTGGCTTCAATGGTGTTGCTAAGTGGTTCTTGGTGGTTTCTGTGGTGTTGTGAAGTGGTTGCAATGATATTCCAGGTGGTTACTGTTGTTGCTAGGTAGTTGCTCTGAAGTTGCTAGGTGGTTTCAATGGTGTTGCTAAGTGGCTACTAGGTGGTTGCTATGTTCCCAGGTAGTTGGTAGTTGGTTGCTCAGTTGTCGCTATGGTTTTTCTAAGTAGTTCCTAAGTGGTTTCTGTGGTGTTGTGAAGTAGTTGTAACAGTATCCCAGGCTGGTGCTATGTTATTGCTAGGTGGATGCAATGGTATCCCAGGTGGTTTCTCTGAAGTCACTATGTGTTTGCTATGTTGTTGCTAGGTGATTTTTAGTGGTGTTGCTAAGTGGGCATTAGGTGATTGATATGCAGTGGTATTCCAGGTGGTTGCTATGTTGGAGCTAGGTTGTTGCTATGGTGTTGCTAAGTAGTTGCTAGGTGGTTTCTATGGTGTTGCTAAGTGGTGTGGTTGCAATGGTATATCAGGTGGTTGATATGTTGTTGCTAGATGGGTGCAATGGTATCCACTTTGGTTGCCATGGCAACTAAAATATAATTAGACATGATGCCAATTGGTTCATGTTTACCTGCTCCAGAGAGTCCTAATCTATTGGCAGTACTTCTCCACAGGGACTAGACAAACTGTGTGAGCAATGAGTGTAAATTAAAGAGCGTTCATTAGAAGGGGTGTCCATAAACATTTGGACAGTATTGGTAGTGTATGAATGAATGATTTTAAGTCATGAATCACATAGAAACCCGTATGTGATCGTATTGCTGTGCAGACAGGCATCAGCCGGACTGAAGGGTTAACTGCTTCACATGGATGCAGTCTAGTTTAAAAGAACACTGAGCTTCAAAAGAGCCCAAAAGACATTCCCGGACGTCCTCGTTTCTACGACTGCCTGGATGAGGCAGTGCTTACTTGTCATCTTTGGCACTGAAGAAGTAACCTAAATGTTAAGTCAACAGAATTGCATATTTTATGACAGAAATGTATGCATCCCTCCACCGTAACATGGATTATCCCGAGTGGAAGTGGGACGGGGACGTGTGTGGGGGTTTAATGTTATGGAATTGGAATCTCCTCAAAGCTGCTGCAGGCTGAGTGAGACACAAGAATACCAATTAGGCTCCCCCGGACACGGAGAGGACATCTCCCTCCGCAGGCCTGCAGTCCTTAATCAGAGGCTATTAACACACGTGCACAGATACACACACACACACACACACACACACACACACACACACATACACACAGTTGACATGATAAGCCTCTCTGACAGCCATCACTGATCCCAAACCACGCGTCCTGAGTCAGCGCTCATAATCTGTAAACACGGGCATTTATCTGCTGCCTTTAGTTACAAGCATCGATCCAGAACAGACGAAGGGGGGTGGGGGGATTTAAGCCCACCCTTTCGGGCAAAACCGTTTACTCGTCTCATGTAATTAAGGGTGGAGCAGGAATTTGGGTTTAAACCTGCATCATGGAAAATGAATTTCAGTCACGTCTTCCTAGAATGCCGGTGTAGGTGTGGTTAGGGTAGGGAAATGTGGTGTAATATGATGTGCAAGAATCAACCACTGCTGTTTAGACTGATATTAGAACCAGAGCAGTGCATTTCCTGAAGGAACAGCGGAACGGTTACGCAGCTAAAGTGGAATCCACTTCCAGGCAGTTGCTAGGCGGTTGCTACTGAATTTGCTATGTGGTTGCTATGGTGTTGCTAGGTGGTTGCAATGGTATCCCAGGTGGTTGCTATGTTGTTGCTAGGTGGTTACTAGTTGGTTGATATGTTGTTACTAGGTGGTTGCAATGGTATCCCAGGTGGTTGCTAAGTTGTTGCTAGGTGGTTGCTCTGAAGTTGCTATGTGGTTGCTATGTTGTTTCTAGGTGGTTGCAGTGGTACCCCAAGTGGTTACTGTTGTTGCTAGGTGGTTGCTATGGTGTTACTAAGTGGTTAATAAGTGGTTGCTATGGTATTCCAGGTGGTTGCTATGTTGTTGCTAGGTGGTTGCTATGGTGCTGCTAAGTTGTTACTAGGTGGTTGCTATGGTGTTGCTAGGTGGTTTCAATGGTGTTGGTACATGGTTACTAGGTGGTTTCTATGGTGTTGCTAGGTGGTTTCAATGGTTGCTATAGTATCCACATTGATTGTTTTGGCATTGCTAAGTGGACACTGCGTGGGCGCTACAGTGTGGCAGGGTGATTGCGATGGTGTTTCAGGCAGATTCCATGATGTTGCTTAATGCTAGATGGTTGCTAGGCAGTCACTATGATATCCCAGGTGGTTGCTAAGGTGTCTGATGATGTTGACAGGTACCACACGTGTATTTGTATCATGGATACACCCCATTCATACCTAGGGGGGAAATCCACTGCTATACAGAAACCATGCATCCAATCAAAAAGCCCCCATTATTTTCCTCACAAAATTAGTCCTATTAGCCCTAACTTCAGAGAGCAGATCCAGGTCCAGAGAGGGAAAAACACACTCCTGGATTTCTTCCACCTGTCTGGGCAGCTCTCCCACAGCTCTTTTTTTAATACTCTTGATTTCAAAAGAAACGATGGACGGGCCTGTGTCCCAATACTTTTGTCCATATAGCATATCATGGAAGGCTGGCCACCTACAGTCGTGAGTTGCTACACTATCTCTCTCGCTTCCTGTCTTGTCATATTAGACTTCCATTCATCTTGCTCTGATATTACAAGGCCGATGCTGATGCTGATGTGAAGATTAGCCATCAGAACCGCAATAACAGCCTTCTGATGTTCTGAAGAACAAAACAGATCAGATGATGAAAAACCAAACAAGAGCATAAAGGATTCACTTTATGCAATGAAGGGGGGAGAGCGCCATCTACCCACCAACATTAGGCATGGTCAATGCTTGTGCTCTCTCTGGCTCTGGCTGCTGATGGCAAAGCAGCACAACCTGGGATTCCTGGGAAGTTGTGATTATCAAGTACTGCAGTTTTTCTGAACCAATAGCTACTAACCCCCCTCCCCAAGCCCAACCCCAAGATCTTAAAAGTTTAAATATTTATTGCTTTGTTGTGGGAAGCATAATTTAATCCTGAAGGTCAGAATAAATATGGTTAAAAACGTCTTAAATGTTACACATTTATAGGCATCACTACAAAGAGGCGATTCCTCCAGAGGAACAATTAGCACTGAACTTCTGAGGAAAAACAAGGGGTGATTTGCATCTGTTCATGAGGGACTGGGGGGGAAAAAACTTTTGGACTCTTTGAAGCATGCTGCTGTCTTCCTTACATAATTAAGGCCCAAATTGCGTAATGGACGCATCCGCTGCATGCTCCCACTCATGTGAGCGACAGTGACCTCGTTTAAATCAACAGACAGAATGCTAAGCTAAGCAGGGAGGCTCTGTTTTCCAGAGAAACCTCCACAGCAATCTTCAGCCTCAGCTTCATCTCAATGCAGCATCAGCTAAAAGTAGTGAGGTCTCCAGGTCATGAGCACCACTGCAAAGGGGGGTGTTTGGGTCTTCATCAGGACGTTAGGACGATTGCAAGGGCCTGGGACTGATTGTGGACCTAAAAATGTATTCAAACGTATTATTATTATTGTTTCATTTTTTGTTGTGATTATCAAGTAATGCAGTTTTTCAGAACCAATAGCTACAAAAACATAGCGCATCCATCAAACGCAGGAATATCCCATTACACCTGAAATGGTTAAGAAGTTACAGAGAGTTTTAGGGCCTGGGACTGATTGTGGACCTGAGAATGTATTAAAACTTATTTTTTTAAAATATCACACTATTAAACTTTCATCATTAATAGAATAATTTATTTTTTTATTTTTTTTCTTGTTTGGAAAAAAGTAAACATCCATGCATTGCCGGATTTGCCTCCCCCAGTGTTTCAGGATGGGTATAGTCTGTGAGTGGTGGAAACCAGCCAGTCAGCCTAGCTCATAGTGAAACTAAGCAGACTAACTTTAGCTATTTAATATCTTCTCAAAAAACTCAAATGTGCATCTCCCTCCTCTTTTAGCAACGGGTGCAAGATCTTTAGCAGATGTCCAGACTAATCGAGTGGCCAGGACAGCCAGAAACAGCTTCAGGCTCAGCAGCCCTGCCTCTCCATCCCCATATCACTGCCCTACTCCCAGCTAAGGAAGCAAATAAGGAGGTAAGCAGCACTGTGTTGAACAACTTGCCAGTTGGCACAATTGCAGCAGCTCAGTGGGAATTTCTGTTATTAATATTATATATATTTTAAAAAATCAGTGCCTTTAGCACTTTTCATATAGAGGGCAAACAGAGAATTCCAGTCTTTTCAAGGGGCCTAAAATCCCTGGCAGTACCCTTAAATATACCAGTACCCAACCCATGATGTTATTATTATGACTATTACACTACAGACATCTCAAATCAGAAAAAAATATTGTAGCTTATCAGTGTAGGTGCTACTACACATACCGTATATGCAAAACTCTGAGCCACTGGCTGGTCTTATGACCTGTCAGCATCAACGCTGCACCGTCCAATCAGAAAACAGAACCAGTAGCTAAGGCATTCAGTATAGTCAGGATGATCCAAAAGCTTCCAAAAAAAAGTATATTATTTTGTTATTGGAGAACAATGTAATTTCCATAATGTGTGTCTTCTTCCTCTGAGCTAAATGGTGAATGATGGGATTACTGGTGAAGGCTGTGGAGGATTAGGGGCGCAGAGGCATGGGAAGAACAATAGGGGCTACTGTACAGACATAGACAAAAAAAAAGCAATCTGAAAATGGAGAGCAGTGAGAAGAGATGGTAAACGTTTGGTGTGGTGGTTTGCAGAAAAGCCTACAAATACATGGGACATCTGCAATTTGTTCTACTTAGGACTTTAAATCTGTGCTATGGAAATCACGGACCCTCTCTCATAAGAATGCTAGTAAGGACAAGGGCAGATTTTTCTTCCTTTAGAGAGCTGCATTAGAAAGAAATCCATCTTCACAAGAAGAGGAACAAAGCAACGGTACTCGATCCCAGTGCTGAGAGCCTGCACATATGATATAATTAACCCAAGTACGGCCTCTCCTGTGGGATCTGAAGGTTTAGCTTCGAACGTGACGCAACAACTGGCTTTAATTCTCACGATTCATTGAATCCGTTCCATGATTAGCCTTTCTACAACACATAGCGCATCCATCAAACGCAGGAACTTCCCATTACACCTTAAATGGTTAAGAAATTACAGAGTTTTAGAGCTGTGCTAATAGAACTCACTGTGGGTGAACCATTATAAATACCCAGAATCTACTTGCAAATGGGTTAAACATTATTTTCCTTGTCCGATTGGTCTTTTTCTGAGGAGACTCAGAGTAAGACTCAGATGGCCAGTTAAACTGTGGCCAGGTGCTTTTCATGTCGTCGCTATCACAGTAAAGAAAGCAACTTAAAGCAGCATTATATAACCTTGTAAGCAGCTCCAATATCACTGTGATGCTCCACTGACTGTAATAGGGAGACTAGTGTCTCTATCATTGCTACTCAGGGCTCAGAAAGCTGCTAACTGCACTATGTGGTGAAGTGGGCAGGAAACCTCTCCATAGAACTGCTGTGTAATGCTGCACAACCCGAGTCACATTAGTGTAAAGTTCTGTAGTATTACTCTACCGCCTCAGCCCACATGCTGCTCTACCTTCAGATCAAGCTTCTGGAGCTCTCAGCTTGTCCAGAAATGCATGTGAAAAGCGTGCGCTTGAATGGTGGCTCAAAGTGTGAATCTTTTAATGGAAGTCCATGTAAAAATATTATAGTCATTTTGGATCATTTCTATTGGTTCATTCATCATAAAATTTGGATACAATATAAAGAACAACTGTCCCATTAAAAATATGCCCCAGCAAAAATAGAGATACAGGGTTTTTGTGTGACAGCCACAATATGCTAAATACCATCACTGCAAGAATGGTGGATCCGAAATGGACTATACTGTGTTGTAAGGTTTCGCAGTGTGTATCGTCTGTACACCGATGTTACCTGTGGAAACGTGGGCAGTGGAACAGCAAGTATTTGCTCACTGAGGCAAAAGAGCAGCAGAAGAGTAAACACAACCTTGCTGGAGGGATAAAGCGTCCCCTGGTTGTTTATTTCTTTATTTATTTTCTAGTGTAATTTATTTATTTATTTATTTATTTATTTATTTATTTTCTGAGCCTGTGTAAGGGTTGTGGAATGACTGGTAAAACGCTGTCATCATTATCATCATTATCATCATCATCATCATAATAATCATCACTATCATCACCATCAGTATTATCACCAAGGGCATAGATGTCACCATAGCAACTGCCAGCCTATACTACACAAACTATATCAAAAAATAAAGGCGCTACAAAAAAAGGTTCCTTAAGCAATGTCATAGTCCTGGTCCTGGAGATCCACCTGTCCTGTACATTGTAGTGTTTTCCTTGAGGTAATGTATTAAAGCAGGAACCCACTAAAATGTGATGACCGTGTGACCGGGGGTCCTCCAGGGACGAGGGTTGGGAACCACTTCTGTTTCCATAAAGAACCATGTTTGTAATAGAGATGTGAAGGTGTGAAGAACCTTTATGTGATATAGGTTACACAAAGGTCACACAAAAACCCTGTATCTCTATTTTTGCTGGGACATATCTTTAATGGGACAGTTGTTATTTATGTTGTATCCAAATCTCATGATGAATGAACCAATAGAAATGATCCAAAATTAATAAATGGAATAAATATTTTAGTTAAAGCAGCATTATGTGGGAATTGGTATTTATTACTCCTGGGCTCCCCCTACAGTCGGGAATATTCGCTAAGATAAAGGCTCTTCACACTCTCACATCTCTATTAGGGATCCGAAAGTGGTTCCATTTGTAGCACTAAAAGTGCCCACTGAAAATGCCCAGTGCTTTAGCCAGTGATTTATTTAGCCAGTTATTACAGTGCTGTTAAGCTAATGGTTCAAATGGTTCACACAGCTTGTCAGACAAATATGAACCTATTGGCACCATGCTGCCTAATGTCAGGCGTGGGCTAAAGCCCCCCAGACTTTTGCTGGAAGATCTAGCTTAGAGATCTGGTTTGGTGGACATGCCTGGTTTGTGAAGTGTTTTTTTTTTTACACTTAATACAGCTAATGTAGCTAACACATAATAAAAACGGAATACAATTTAGACTGATTTAGACTGATCTAAGACATAAAAATGGCAAATTAAATTCAGTAAAAAAAATGTCAAAATAAACTTCAGACACTTGATATATTTTATTGATTTATTTTAAAATGGGGTAAATCTGATGTGTAAAATGATTGATGATTAAAGTCATTTTTCAGAATGCATAACAAAATGATCATATTAAGTAGCTTGGCTATTGTATATATATATATTTTTTTTTATATATATATATATATTTATTTATGTAATATATGATATTTTCAGTCTATATTTTTTAGACAGTCTTGTTTTTGTTTATAAAATTTGCTTTCCAGCCTAAACGTGTGGAAGTGCTGCCCTCTAGGGGTGATATTTTTCATTTACACTGGAGCTAATTACATATGGAGCACAGGGAGAGGTGGCCCATACTACCTACAGTAATAATTATATATTATATTACATAAAAGTGATGGATTTAGTAACAGGAGAACATTAGAAGAATAGCACACACCTCCAATAGAGGCCACTGCTGCACTGTGGTAACTCGCCCAGCCAACATGTCCATATGGGTAGCCTAAATGTATGGATGCCACATATAGATGTCCACCTATGTCAGTGCTGGGACCAGGAGGGGTTAAACTGGGACCCCATCTGGGTTGTGCAACGCATACAGGGCCTAGATGGGACTCATGTGTGATTAAGGTGGGCTGTAACGGTGAGACCCATTTGGGAAGTCTCAGGAAAAACATATGTACAAACCCACTCAGATACCCATACAGGAGCCCACCTGGAACCCACGTTTCACCCATGTGAGCCCCACATGAGCATGTTGTCTGGGCACCTACTACTGTCAAGCTAAGCTTAAATTAGCCCATTTACATCCATCACCTACATTACTGTTCAAAAGTCAAAAACATTCCCCAACTATCCATAACTTTAGCTATTTTATGTACAATAATAACCAAGACTGCAGATTTTTTAAAGATAACACAAGTTTCAAAAGAGGAAAGTGGTCCAGAGAATTCGACCCTTCCTCTCTAGAGAGGTCACCCAGATGCTCGTTCAGTCTCTCCTCTATTAAAGACTTGACTACTGTAGCTCCCGTCTAGCCGGTCTTCCCCTGCGCACCATCAGGCCCCTGCAACTGATCCAGAGCACAGCGGAACGGGTTGGGCCGTCTTCAACGGTTCTAAGTTCAGCCATGTTCTGCTCCTCTGCTGCGTTCTTTCTTGCTGGCCTACAAAGCCAAGACTGGACCAGCCAGCCCCTCCGTACTTGATCTCAGTGGTCAAAAGCCAATCAGTACTGAGAGCCCTTCCAGCTTCAAGTACGGCTCAGCTCGACCCGCCATCCTTTAAGATTCACGGAAGACGAGCGTCCAGACTTTTTACTGTCCTGCACCGAAGTGGTGGAACGAACTTCCCCTGGGTGTCCGAACAGCAGAGTCCAACACTCGCTGTCCTCAAACCCAGACTGAAGACCCACCTCTTCTGAGTGTAGAGTGTGTGGAGGACTGTGTCTCCAGACTGACGTCTGTATTTAGTCTAAGATTAGAGGGATTCTGGATGCTAGCTGATATAAACTAGCTAAGGCTAAGCTGCCACTGTTGAGCCCTTAAGCAAGGCCCTTCACCTTCTCTGCTCCCTGGGCGCCACAGCAATGGCTGCCCACCATTGCTTACTGTCACAGTGTGTGTTTGATCACTAGTGTGTGTGAGTGTGTGTTCACTGCACGGATGGGTTAAAGGTGGAGGCCAAATTCCATCTGTGTCCAGCACTACTGGTGGATATGGGTGGATTTCTTGTCCTGTCAGTATTTATTGATTCCATTAGTCAGCTCTGACGGGAATCTCCAGGTTTGCTTCATTTCGCTCACCTGATAAGCTGTGTGTACTCTGGGTGTTGCGGCCTGCTGTGTGTTGTGTGCCCCCTCATTCAGCTCAGAGCCCAGTGCCACATTTCATCCCTGTCAGCTCTAAAAACCATGCCAAAATAATAAACTGCAGACTGAAGACTGACTGCTTCTGGTCTGGGATTGAACTTTACATGCAGTATTGATCTGTGTGTGTGTGTGTGTGTGTGTTTACACACAGGAGTGTGTCTGATAAGCGAGTGGTGTGTCCTGCAGCTTATTTGGTTCTGTTCTCTCTTGATTAACTGCGATGGCTGTTCCTCCAGCAGAGCGGAGTGGAGCACTGGCTGTATTCTTCGTATGGTGAGTCTACACATCTACAATCTAGGAGGTTTAAGCTGGTGTTTGATGGTCAAGCTGGTAGAACAGCTGGTCATCCAGGCGAAAACATTCCTAATGCTGGAAAGCTAAGCTAGTATGTTGCAGTTGATTTTGGTGATGCTGATCGTGCTGCTTGACCGGCGTAGTCGAACAGCCGGTCTGCACCAAAAGCCTGTTAAGCTTCGAGTTTGGCTCGGCTTGACCCACCATTCTTCAGATCCACTGAAGATCCTACAGAATTGGTATAGCTTAGTCTTTGTGGTCAGACTGCTTTGGTCAAAAAGTTTTGGTCAAACTGGTTGTCCAGCTTGGTCAGGTTGGTCAGTCTTGTAAGCCAGCTTAGCCTTAAAACTCCAACAAAAACATACCCCAGTTTGACCTAGCTTGACCATGCTTGTTAACTAGCATGACCAGCAAGACCACGCTAGTCAACCAGCATGGTCAAGCTTGGTCAAACTGGTTGTCCAGCTTGGTCAGGCTGAATAGGCTTGTAGGCCAGCTAAACCTTAAAACTCCAACAAAAACATACCCTATGTTGGCAACCAGTTTGACCTAGCTTGACCATGCTTGTTAACTAGCATGACCAGCAAGACCACGCTAGTCAACCAGCATAGTCAAGCTTGGTCAAACTGATTGTCTAGCTTGCTGAGGTTGGTCAGTCTTGTAGGCCAGCTAAACCTTAAAACTCCAACAAAAACACACCCCAGTTTGACCTAGCTTGACCATGCTTGTTTACTAGCTTGACCAGCAAGACCACGCTAGTCAATCAGCATGGTCAAGCTTGGTCAAACTGGTTGTTCAGCTTGGTCAGGTTGAATAGGCTTGTAGGCCAGCTTAACCTTAAACTTCCAACAGAAATATACACTATGCTCGCAACCAGTTTGACCTAGCTTGACCATGCTTGTTAACTAGCATGGCCAGCAAGACCTAGCTGGTTGACCAGCTTAAGCAGGACATGCTGCCTTCAATTTAGTCCATGTTTACAAACGGTCAGAAACCACATTTACAAGTCTGTTCGAGACTACTGGACACCTCCACCCCCATTAGAACAGTATGGACATGTAAGACAGTGTAGTTCCATGCTAACATGAGCTATTTATTCACTCTCAACATCTCGGTCAGTCTGGGTATAGCAGTGGTCAGTGCGCTGGAAGACCGAGCCCAGCTGAAACCTCCTCTAGACCCTGTGGACTGTGCTCTGTCCGAGTGGTCTTCATGGACACGCTGTGACCCCTGCCTCAAAAAGAGGGTGAGTACTGATGGACTGTAGACTTGCGTAGATATGGATACAGTGGACAACACGGCAAACCCGATTCAGTACAGAGTTCAGTAGATGGAAGTGACAAACCGTGAACCTCTGACAAACTCTGCTGGTCCTCCTTCAAAAGAACATCCAGCAGAACCAAAACAGAGCTGGAAAAACGGGCCGATTCCAAAACCCCAAAACTGTTACATCACAGTCTTGACTTGCTATATTTACCCCACCCGAATGTACATAATCCCGGGCCATTAGCGAATGGTAACGTCAGGCGAATATGGCATTTTACATGTACCAGCCTCTACCAGCTGCTTATGGGAAATACAGTTCTAGGCTAGCAGCGTTAGTGTTAGTGCTAGGCTAAAAGCTAACGCTAGCTGACCAACTTTTACCATCTCTTCCCTCCACTGTCCTCGACCTCAGCTAAACCTGAGCTAAACTTGCATCAGAAGGGATGTGAAAAGGCACTGGCTATGTTTTTTACTGGCAAGACTCAAAAAGGCAAACTGGTGGAATCAAGTGGGGGCAAGGCTTCAGCTAGCTAACAGCACAAAGCTAACAAAGCTAACATATGCAATGGTACGCTATGGTATTTTACATTTTACAATCAATAAAACCAGGGCTAATTGTTTTTGTTTCATTCTGAGGTAAAATAACAGGGTGGTAAATAGTAAAATAGTAAATAATAAAAAACAGTAAAACCACATCTGGGCATTGTGGGTATTTTTTACACTCTTTATTTATACATTAGAGTGAAACATAAAAAACATTAAAAAGATCTACATTCTTTTTGGTACCTTTTAATTTTTTTTATAATAATAATTTATTGTTATTCTTCTTCTTCTTCTTCTTATTATTATTATTATATTTTTATCCAAAAATATGACCCAGAATTAAATACCATGATAAACCTCAAATAGGGACAGTGGTGCTCAGCGGTTAGAGCTCTGTGCTATTGATGACAGGGTTGTGGGTTCGATTCCCGGGCCACTGTTGGGCCTTTAAACTCACTGCGTGTGTGAGTGTGTGAGTGTGTGCTCACTGCCCCTAGTTCACTAGTGTGTGTGTGTGTGTTCACTACCACAGATGGGTCTGCCCAACTGCCCAATGTAAAAATGCTCTCTCTCTTTCTCTCTCTGTCTCTCTCTCTCTCTCTCTCTCTCTCTGTCTCTCTCTCTCTCTCTCTCTGTCTCTGTCTCTCTCTCTCTATGTCTCTCTCTCTCTGCCCTTCTCTCTCTCTCTCTCTCTGTCTCTCTCGCTGTCTCTTTGTCTCTCTCTGTCTCTCTGTCTCTCTCTCTCTCTGTCTCTCTTTCTCTCTCTCTCTCTCTGTCTCTCTCGCTCTCTCTTTGTCTCTCTCTCTCTCTCTCTCTCTCTGTCTCTCTCTCTATGTCTCTCTCTCTGTCTCTCTCTGCCCTTCTCTTTGTCTCTCTCTCTCTCTGTCTCTGTCTCTCTTTCTCTCTCTCTCTCTCTGTCTCTCTCGCTCTCTCTTTGTCTCTCTCTCTCTCTCTCTCTGTCTCTCTCTCTATGTCTCTCTCTCTCTGTCTCTCTCTGCCCTTCTCTTTGTCTCTCTCTCTCTGTCTCTCTCTCTCGCTCTCTCGCTCTCTCTCAGTTTCGTTTTGCTAGGCTGGTGCAGCCGTCCCAGTTCGGTGGGGAGCCATGTCATGAGCTTGGTCGTCAGGACGAGTCCTGTACCCCTCCGTCCCGCTACAGCTGCCAGAGCAAAAGCCCACCCTGCCAGGGCTTTGTCTGTACCAGTACAGGTCACTGTGACACAGCACAGCTACACAATAACACACACCAACCAGTACACAGCAACTGGTACAGTGTATACAATCAAATTACAGCTGACCCACCCAGCTGACCCACCACCCTCCAGCTGACCCATCCACCATGACAAGACAACCATATCCACCTTTAACCTATTTGTGCAGTAAACACACACACACATATATATACACACACACACACTAGTGATCAAACACACACAGTGACAGTGAGCATACGTGCCCGGAGCAGTGGGCAGCCATTGCTGTGGGCAGCATGCTATGCCTGGGTATCGAACCCACCAATAGCAATCAATATCCCAATCAACAACCACACAACCACAAACACCCCAAATAAACAGCTTGTGTGTGTGTGTGTGTGTGTGTGTGTGTGTGTGTGTGTGTGTGTGTCCAGGCCGCTGTGTGCTGGAAGGACTGCGCTGTAATGGTGATGATGACTGTGGGGATGGCTCTGATGAGCTGGGATGTAAGAAGGTGTTCCGGGCCTGCAACCAGCCAA
Organism: Salminus brasiliensis; assembly: GCF_030463535.1. Taxonomy (NCBI): domain Eukaryota; kingdom Metazoa; phylum Chordata; class Actinopteri; order Characiformes; family Bryconidae; genus Salminus; species Salminus brasiliensis. The sequence continues at coordinate 4,574,572 of NC_132886.1, forward strand.
CTGAGGAGTACTATGGCATCGAGAACCTGGCTAAGGGGTGTGTGTGTGTGTGTGTGTGTGTGTGTGTCTGTGTGTGTTATTATTTCTCCCGCGAGCTAACTTAGCTAACCACTGTTGTAACCTTGCATATTGATAACGGTCACTGTGTGGATGGACTTTTAGGATCAACGTCCTGAACAGTAACCTGGAGGGGGTGGTGCTGGATAACCGTTACTATGCCGGGGGCTGCCTCCCCCACTTCATCCAGGACGTGCGCTTTAGGAAACCATACAATCTCCAGCAGTACACACTAGAGGCAAGTCAAGTCCCTCTGCACTGCACACACTACAATGTAAATTCTTCATGTCCGTGATGCCACAGCCCTGCGTCAGTTTGACCCCGCCCATTTCCACTGGAGTGTTGTTCCTGCATTGTCATTGGAGGGGAAGACGTGGGGAAACAGTTAGAGGTTGTTCTGTTAGGTGGGTAGATCACTGCTGCTTCCACACTCCCAAATAGAGTGACTGTTTTTTTTTAGCTCATGGGCTCCCCCTATAGTCGGGGAGTGTAATTCAGGTTTGCTGTGAATGCAAATCACACCTTGAGGGCTGCCTAATGTATAGCTGTGAACGTGCATTTCTGGACAAGCTGGGGGATCCAGAAGGTAGATCAGCATGTGGGCTGAGGTGGTAGAGTAATACTACAGGATTTTACACTAATATGATTCTATGGGTTAGGCAGCGTTACACAGCAGTTCTGGAGAGAGGTTCTCCTGCAGCTCCGGCCCAGAGTGGGAATGACGGAGACGACGTTTTCCCCATTACAGTCAGTAGAGCATCAGCATGATGTTTGTTCTGCACATGTTTGGAAATTGTTTCTGAACATGGACAACCGATCAGAGTAATTCTGAGGGATCAGGTGAGGTTGTAAAATGCTGATGTCTGTTTTTGATCCAGAAATCAACTCAGACTTGTAGAACACGGATTCACTGGGGTGATGTAGAGTGATGTAGAGTGATGTAGGGAGCACTGCTCATCATTTGATCGTAGATCCACTGAGATGTTGATGGTCTAATGGCTAATTGTTGGTTTTGTCCCCAGACGAAAGGCTCCTACGATTTCAAGATGGAAACTTACAGCTCGTACTCCGAGTTTTCTGAGGAGACCATGAGAGCCACCATGTCCAAGACTACCGTTTCCTTCAGCTTCGGTATCCCTGGAGTTTTCCAGCTTGGCTACAACTATAACGAGGAGAAGTACAAGAAGTCGGTGAAGAAGCTTCGCCGGTTTTCTGGAACGGTAGGAGGACAAGACTGATGAGGGGACTGTAGGGCTTGTCATCTGTAGATGTCCTTAACTCACAGCTAGACTTTCTGCTAGATTTTGGAGAAGCACTGCTGTAAGGATTTGATCGCATCCAGCAATAAGAGCAGGGTTAGTGAGGTCAGGGGAGTTGGATGATCAGCACCCCACTTCATAATCCCCAACTGCCCAAGTCTTCTCTATTAGAGATGTGCAACTGAGGAACTTACAGTGATCAGCCAGAACATTAATACCACCTCCTTGCTGTTGTGTGTGTGTTCTCTCTGCAGGACAGGCAGTTTATCCATGCACATTCTCAGATTGAGTTGGCGCGGTACGCTCTAAAGGCCGACGGTTTGGTGCTTCATCCAGAATTCCTGTCCCGGCTGCGTGCTCTCCCGCTGGAGTACACGTATGGAGAGTACCGGCAGCTCTATAACGACTACGGCACGCATTATATAACAGAGGCTACGCTCGGAGGAGACTTCGATTACACCCTCGTCATCAACAAGCAGAAACTGGGAGAATCAGGTAAGGGCAAAGTGACATAATAATGGAAACAACATACAGACTCCTCCCTTCTGGCTCCGCCTGCTGAGCCCCACCTGCCTTACAGGCCCACTATATAGATACTATCTTTAGATAGAGGTGGTGTTAATGTTATGGCTAATGATTGTATAAAGGTTATAGTAATATAGGATAGTGATTAAGGGCTAGAGGACAGTTCACACAAGCTGTATATCAACAGTTGGGCTGCAGTCTCACCTGTACACCAACATGAGAAGCTAAAGGAGAGGGGTTTCTGATAAAGTGGCCAGAAGGCATATCTCAAATTGCTTTTTAATGGAATTGTTCTTTCCCTGGGTGCAAAATTGGTACCCAACCTGTAATGTCCTTTCTTTACCCTTGATGTGTGTGTGAATGTGTGTGTGTGTGTGTGTGTGTGTTTTGTTGTTCTGCAGGCTACAGTCTGGATGATGTCAAGAGATGCATAGAGATGGGATTTAAGTTTGGGATAAACATCAAAGGAGTGTATGTGTCTGGTGGGATGTCAGCTGGGGGCTGTTCCGGCCTGCTGAAAGAGATTGGAGGTGAGGTGTTTTAGAACTTTCATACAGTTGAAATCAAGGCTTGAGTGAGTTATTAATTATATGGGCAAAAGAGAAACAGTGTAATTCAAGTGTTTCACACACCTATTCAACATCATCCATCTGCACAGCCAGCAGTACCAGACCAGCAGTATCAGACCAGCAGTACCAGACCAGCAGTATCAGACCAGCAGTATCAGACCAGCAGTACCAGACCAGCAGTTTCAGACCAGCAGTTTCAGACCAGCAGTTTCAGACCAGCAGTTTTAAACCAGTAGTTCCAGATCAGCAGTTTCAAACTAGCAGTTTCAGACCAGCAGTTTCAGACCAGCAGTTTCAGGCCAGCAGTTTTAGGCCAGCAGTTTCAGGCCAGCAGTTTCAAACCAGCAGTTCCAGACCAGCAGTTTCAGACCAGTAGTTTCAGACCAGTAGTTTCAGATCAGCAGTTTCAAACCAGTAGTTTCAGGCCAGCAGTTTCAGATCAGTAGTTCCAGATCAGCAGTTTCAGACCAGTAGTTCCAGACCAGCAGTTTCAGACCAGTAGTTTCAGACCAGTAGTTTCAGACCAGCAGTTTCAAACCAGTAGTTTCAAACCAGTAGTTTCAAACCAGTAGTTCCAGATCAGCAGTTTTAGATCAGTAGTTTTAAACCAGCAGTTTTATACCAACAGTTTCAGGCCAGCAGTTCCAGATCAGCAGTTCCAGATCAGCAGTTCCAGATCAGCAGTTCCAGACCAGCAGTTTCAGATCAGTAGTTTTAAACCAGCAGTTATATACCAACAGTTTCAGGCCAGCAGTTCCAGATCAGCAGTTCCAGATCAGCAGTTCCAGATCAGCAGTTCCAGACCAGCAGTTTCAGGCCAGCAGTTTCAGGCCAGCAGTTTCAGACCAGCAGTTTTAGGCCAGCAGTTACAAACCAGTAGTTCCAGACCAGTAGTTCCAGATCAGCAGTTTCAGATCAGTAGTTTTAAACCAGCAGTTTTATACCAACAGTTTCAGATCAGCAGTTCCAGACCAGCAGTTTCAGACCAGCAGTTTCAGGCCAGCAGTTTCAGATCAGTAGTTTTAAACCAGCAGTTTCAGACCAGCAGTTTCAGATCAGCAGTTCCAGACCAGCAGTTCCAGACCAGCAGTTTTAAACCAGCAGTTCCAGACCAGTAGTTTCTAAAGTTAATGTTAATGTTAATTTAAAAAAAAACATTTTAAAAACAAAAAATTTGTTTCATTTTTGTTAATGTTTAATGCAAACTCTGCCCCAGCTTCATCACATTCCCCTTTACACTGCACCCCGTTAGGTGGCGCATGGCTAAAACTATGACATACCTCAAAACTGCTGGCCGGAAACTGCTGGTATAGCGCTGTGGCTGGCTCTCCGGCTCTGCAGATAAATGCTTGGCTAACACAGGGCACAACTCCAAGCAATCTTCATCCAGAAATACTGGTAGCACATTGGGCCGTGCTGTTGAGCTCACTACTGTAGAGCTCTATATGATAAAGATAAAGCAACTTCCACTGTCCTTCTGCTGCACTCCTCAGACTCTGAGTCTCAGTCTTCCATCGTGGAGGAGTTTGTTGCTGTGGTGAGAGGGGGCGACAGTGAGACGGTTTCTCGTTTGGGCGCGAAGGAGCTTCCCACCCCAGACATCATGCAACTATGGGGGGATGCCGTCCACTACAACCCCGACTTCATCCGCACCAAGGTCAGAACCACAAAGCATGCTAACATATCATACACACTGCTAATGTAGCTAACAAGTCATGAAAGCTTCAAAAGTCAGGCTTAAGGATGGCTACTACTGATACTACTGTACTGTCTAGTTTTGGACTCATGAAGCTGGCATGTACCTCACTCTCATTTAGCAAGATTGTCCACAAGGGAGAACTGTTAGTACTCAATGAGCTTGTGGTGCTTCGTATCAATGTCACTGTGTGTCCCTGTTACAGCGAACATGTCCATGTGGGGCCTGTACGGGTAGCCCAAGTGAGAACCAGAAAGTTTTGGGTCAGTGCTGGGACCAGGAGGGGTTAAACATGGGCCCAATCTGGGTTGTTCACTGCATACGGGGCCTAGACGGGACCTATGTGAGATTAAGATGGCTATAATGAAGCTGGGCTACCCAAATGGGTCCCAGTAACACCACATATACAAACCCACTCAGAGCCCACGTCCACTGAAACCCACGTTCCACTATATGTCCAAATGTTTGTGGACAGCCCTTCTAATGAATGATTTCAGCTACTTTACGTTACACCCATTGCTGAGACAGACTTTTATAGTCCATATAGAGAAATATTGCCAATAAAATAGGACTCTCTAGAGCAGATAAACATGATCCTATTGGTACCATGCTGCCTAATGCCAGGCGTGGGCTAGAGGGGTATAAAGCCCCCCCAGCCAACTCAGTGTTCTCCTGAATAATGGATGGTGCTCCAGCCAATACTTTTGGGATAAGGTAGGTGAGGTGGTGATCATCCAACATCCTGACCTCGCTAACACTCATTACAGTTAAATCTGAAATAGTAAAACCCAACATGGAAGCTACATTAGACTCACCACTGACCATCACCTTCTACACAACGACCACACTGTCTGGTCACACTGTCTGGTGACTGTACGTCTCCTAATGAGCAGTTTTATAAAACCCAGTGCTTTGTGCCGCAGTTAGCTCCGCTATTTGAGCTGGTGACCGTGCGAGACTTCACCGCCGCTAGCATGCTGAAGAAGAACCTGCGGCGTGCTCTGGCGGACTACCTGAGTGAGAGCAGCTCATGCCGCTGCGAGCCCTGCCTCAACAACGGAGTGGCCGTCCTCAAAGGTCAGATCCTGAAGTCCACCTACAGCCATGAACTGGCCTTGAACCTCAGAGCTTAGGAACAGGTCATGACCTCAGGACGGACACATACTGTTTAGACTGTGTACTTTTATGCATTGCTAGGTGCATTTAATTACATTCAAATTACCATAGAAACCATCCCAGAAAGATTATTACACCAGTAAAACTTATAATATTGTAGTAAAAAATAATAATAATAAATAATAATAAATAATAATAATCTATGTTTGAGCTGGGTTCAGGTGGGATTTTGTAAAATAATTGTATAATTTAATAATTTTTAAATCATTTAAAAAAATAATTATTAATAATTTTATTATTATTGACATTTAACGCTCTTTATAATCTTCTTCACCTTTATGCTTCGTCTTCCTCAGCAGGCGTTTAAGAACTACCAGCCATAAAACATTTAGAGCCTTTTCTTATGCTGCGCCCAAACTGTGGAACACACTTCCTCCTCATATCTATGAATTGGATTCTTCTCTAGAATCAAAACTGTTCTAAAAACATGTCTTTTAATTAATAATTACGTTTAATTACATTGGTAATTATATTGATGTTTGATGCTGTTGCTTTTATTAATGTTGTAATTTGTTTACTGTCTGTTTTATTGATCTTTGTGATGAAAGGCAACCTTGAGTGTCATCAAAGGTGCCAATAATTCATTGTATTATTATTATTATTATTATTATTATATTATTATCCATTTCTCAGGTACCAGGTGTGAGTGTGACTGTCCTTCTGGTGTCCGGGGCATAAGCTGTGAAACTACGCTGAAATCAGGTTGGTCTTTTTCCTTGTATTAGCCAGTAGCTTCTACAGTACAGTTTGTGACAGGGTTCGAGGCGAGTGTGTGACGATCTGAGCATGCAGTTAGCACTAAGCTAACTTGCATAGTAAAAAAAGCAGTGGAATCAATCTTGAAGCCTTTATTTATGTCCATGTTTATACATAATGTACATGGATTACTGAGCAATTCAGCATGGTTCGAGTAGAGTGGTGGTGATTTACGCCTATTTAGATTTAGGTTATTAGCATCATATTAGCCTTTTAGCTTCATTAGCCTCATTCAATCCAAATTTCACAAACTGTCGCTTCAGACAGTTTTTGGAAAACACAAAAATAGGACCAAATATGAGGGCTTTAGTGTTATTCCCAAGGGAGCACTGTCAGTAGTACTGTCATGAATAACATTCAGGCCCTGTTTTAGCGATCTTTAGGAGAGCTGTCAACTGTGTACTGCACACCTTAATTTAGGGGGCGTGTCGTGTGTCTTTGCTATGGTAACGACGGGAAAAGTTGCCTTGCTCTGCTCAAAACTCTCAAAAGTCATGTACTCTTAATGAATCATGGGTGTGTTTGTTTTGGCGTAACGTGCAGTAATAAACCAATCAGCGTGTCTCTCGCCATCCCTTTAAGAGCCAGGTGCGGTCAGACTGACCTTGGCGGGTTGCTATTTCAGTGGTGTAAAGCGTGGTGGGGGGGGTGTACGAGCGTCGGGCTGCACACGCCTGTGTTGACAATTCACTGCCAAGATAGCAACAAACGTCTGACTGTTGACGAACGTCTGTCTAGATAGTTTTCAGTCAGTGGAGCTCCTGCTGTGTTTTCCACTGCCGAGATACACAGCAATACTCCAGAAACTGACCTGAACACCCCTCATTTCGAGACCACCGCGCCCATCAACGTAGAGATATTCACAAGCAGTGCTGCTGTTTAAGTGATGCAGGCAGAAGCAGTGGAAATACACTGTTGGCGGGGTGGAAGATAGCGGTGAGCATCACCATGCGCCTTGAGCAGAGTGTAAGACAGGGCCCATAGCCTCAGTATAATGAGTTCCCAGCCCAGGTCCTGTGGTCTGCTCAGTCCTGCACATTATTTTTCTAACACACACACACACACACGTCAGCGCAGGAAGGTCTTGGTAATGAGCTGATTGGTGTGGTTTGTTTTGTGTTTGTTTCTCATTGTAGGAGTAGCAGTGGACGGTAACTGGAGCTGCTGGTCTGAGTGGTCTGCCTGCAGCGGTCAAACCAAGCGGCGGACACGTCAGTGCACAAATCCTGCACCGCAGAACGGTGGAGTGCCGTGCCGTGGAGTGCGTGAAGAGACAACCGATTGTTTTTAGCTTTGAACTTCAAATGTTAGCTTTTAGCGAATGCATGCACAGAAGATAGCATCGCTGTCTGATCTGTACGGGACCAAGTACTGAATGACACCAGGCGGGACGAGCATGTCGTGGACAATGTCTGTGTAAAACTGTCGCTTTTGCTTCCAAATAATTGTCGAATAAATCCAGTAAACCAACCTTTAAACTGTTTACATTTAATCATTGTGTAAAATGTCCACATACTTCTGTCAAATATTTACTAGAGCTTTTTTATTGAGAACAGCTTATGTGTTTTAGCAGCTTCTCCTCTGAGCAGAGCTTCCCTGGCAGGGGAAGCCGTTGTCTTTGGGTGGGGGGTTGTTGCACTCTCGCCTTCGGGTCTTCATCCCAGACAGGCAGGGGGTCCAGGCCCCCCAGCAGCTCCAGCCTCCATGAGTAGGACCTGCTCAAGAAAAAACACTGGAGTTTCAATCAAAGATCACAACGTCCTTCAATCCTTAATCCTGAAAATATTGGATTAAATGAAATTGTTTGTTGGATAAAATTGATGGTTTATAATTTATATATGTATATATTATAAAACAGGTAGTCCAGACCTCACAATCTGATTGGTTGAGAAGCATGGTATCACAAATACCAGCACAGACCTTTTTCACTTCGGCAACAACTGAAAATGTTCTTTGAGAATAACCATTTTGGGGTTCATAAGGACCCCCCACCACCCATCACTAGCAATACCCCCAACACTAGGAGGCTAAAGACTAGCACATGTCTTCTCTGACACATGTGGGTCCAGCCACCACCTCTTTCCCAACCTTTGGAGGAAACCATGCCCCACCTCCAATACAGCAGCTAACAGATGCCTGTGCTGACCGACATTGCTTTAGGAGTGCCATCAGCCCACCAACCCAACCCACCCCTGCTAGGCCAATTGTGCTCTCTTTGACTCCGGCTGCTGATGGCAAGCAGCATGACCCGGGATTTGAACCCAATATATGGAGCTCCACACCTCCATAACTTAAGTGTCATAAAAGATATAGAATGCTAGATATTAATATTAATAACTGAACAATAAGTCTAGATGGTTCTAGAGGTTCAGAGGGTCAGTGGAATGAGCTAGAACCCTGTGTGCTGGCCTTCACTCCAAGAAACCTGGACTGCACTGTAAACATGTAAAGTCAGTCCAGCTGAAGCCAGCTGTGGCTCCGCCCCCTCAACCTCTTTACTGTCCTTTCCCATCCGCAGGTTAGAGCTCGCACCTTCCGTTTATCTGAGCCCTTGCTGGGATTTGAAAGCTGTAGTCACCTTTTCTTTCGGCCCTCTCGCAGGCAAGGCCATGGTAGCCTTTCTTACAGAGGCAGCTGCAGGCCATCCCGGAGAGCATGGGCATGCCGTTGTTCCTGCAGGGGGCGCAGCGGCAGGGGTTAAACTGCTGTATGTACTCCTCCCAAGCCTGCTTCAGCAAGGGCAGCCTTTTTCCCACCTGATCCGCCACAGTGCTAAACCGCACCAGCTCGTAGATGGGCAGAGCCTGAGGACACAGCGGAACACACACTCATTTCAGGGGTGTGTATGAGCTTATAGAGCTTACAGATAGAATTTGGCCTCCGCCTTTAACCCATTCGTACAGTGACACACACACACACACACAAACACACACATACACACACACACACACACACACTAGTGATCAAACACACACACAGTGGGCAGTCATAGCTATGGCACCCAGGAAGCAGAAAGGGTGAAGGGCCTTGGGGGTTGGGGATGGATAAGGTTGAGCAGCTAACTAACACTCTTGATGCTGAATGCAATCAAATTCTCACAGCAATGCTCCTCAAAAATCTAGTAGAAAGCCTTCTTCCCTGGACAGTAGAGACAGCTGCTCCAACAAAAGCAGGAGAAACTCTTTTTTTAATAGCCTTAATGTCAGAAGAATCCATCAATAAGCAGGTGTCCCAATACTTTTGTCTAATTAACATGGAGTATTTACTAATTAAAAGGTCAACATTAAAATAATACATTGAAGGCTGGGGTGGGTCTGAGTGAACCGAAGTGTGTATTATGTGCTGACCACTGTTAACCATGGAGGAACTGACCTCATACTCAATAACCGCTGGGCTGTATTTAAGAGTCTTCCCCCACTTCCTGTAGGTGTTGGCATCATGGACGGCTAGTTGAGCAGCACTGGAGCCAGTGGAGCCCCCTTTCACATATCTAATCACATCCTCGATCACACTGTTCTGTTTATTTCCATCTGTAAAAGAAATCGATTCCATGTGTAATAAAATTTTACAATTCTACCAAGGTATGTACATCAATTTCTATTTTTTTAATAAATCAACTATAATCTGACCTAACTGTCCAAATGAGATCAGACATCCACATGTATTTAAATGTGTATAGACAAGATATGTACTTTGGTCAGTGGTGGCTAAATATTGCATTTCACTATATAGTCTATGATAGGATAGATTGGACTATGTAGATCGGACATACCACTGCTGGATGTGACTGTTTTTTTGCATTTGTCATGCTTCACTGACAGCTTGGCATCTATCTCATCAGAGAGGCTCATTGTTATTCCCAGAGATATCCCGAAGCAAACGCCGACCTCAGTCCTCTCCAGTTCTGAGAGGAAGAAACGAGGGCAGTGGTTCAGTTTAAAGCACTTCATCAACATGATGTCATTAAAACAGGGATTTTAGTTAATGATGATTATCTTCATTAATAGACTGTAAAGAATTCTCCATTTAACTCAAGTGTACTCAGTCAGCTAAGACATGTCGGCTATCTTTGCTTCTCCAATTTCCCACGGTACCAAAGACTAATGTAGCTATCAAGCAACGGAAGCCTGTAATTACCAATTAACACTGTGCAGCAGATTCGACTCAGAGTCAGACCCTAGAGGCTCATCTCAGACTCATACCCTACAGACTCGACTCAAACTCTCCCTACAGACTCATACCCTACAGACTCGACTCAAACTCTCCCTACAGACTCATACCCTACAGACTTGACTCAAACTCACACTACAGACTCATCTCTGACTCATACCCTACAGACTTGACTCAGAATCAGACCCCACAGATTCATCTCAGACTTATACCCTACAGACTCGACTCAAACTAATACCCCTCAGACTCATACCCTACAGACTCGACTCAGACCCCACAGACTCATCCCAGACTTATACCCTACAGACTCATCCAAGACTCATACCCTACAGACTCGACTCAAACTCATACCCTACAGACTCGACTCAAACTAATACCCCACAGACTCAACTCCCCAGAACTCCCCCTACAGACTTGACTCAAACTAATACCCCACAGACTCATACCCTACAGACTCATACCCTACAGACTCATCTCAGACTCATAACCTACAGACCCCACCCACAGTAATACCCCACAGACTCATACCTTACAGACTCATCTCAGACTCATACCCTACAGACTACACTCAAACTTATACTCCACAGACTCATCTCAGACTCATAACCTACAGACTCGACTCAAAGTAATACCCCACAGACTCATACCTTACAGACTCATCTCAGACTCATACCCTACAGACTAAACTCAAACGTATACTCCACAGACTCATCTCAGACTTATACCCTACAGACTTATCTCAAACTCATACCCCACAGACTCATTCCCTACAGACTCATCTCCTACAGACTCATCTCAGACTCATATCCTACAGACTTATCTTAGACTCATACCCTACAGACTCGACTCAAACTCATACCCCACAGACTCATTCCCTACAGACTCATACCCTACAGACTCATCTCAGACTCATACCCTACAGACTCATCTCAGACTCATACCCCACAGACTCATACCCTACAGACTCATTTCAGACTCATACCCTACAGACTCGACTCAAACTCATAACCTAGAAACTCGATCAAAACTCATACCCCAGAGGCAATTCAGACTCATACCCCAGAAACCTGAATCAGACTCGTACACCAGAGACCCCAGAAACCTGACTCAGGCTCGTACACCAGAGACCCCAGAAACCTGACTCAGACTCGTACCTCAGTCAACTTAAACTCATAGGCCTCGAGACTCGACTCAGACTCACACACTACAAACACGACTCAAACTCATACCCAAGAGTCCCCTCAGACCCATACCACAGAGACTCCACTCAGAGTCATAAACCAGAGACTCCACTCAGACCCATACCTCAGATTCATACCTTGAATTCTGTTCGCTTCAAAGCTCCTGTGCTAAGCTAAACAAACACACCCTGAACACCAAACATGTCTTAGCTGGTCTGATCCATTCCTGCAGCTACAGCATAGCTTTCTCCACAAAAGTGCAGGTGTTCATTACTGCTGCTTCTCATGGCTTCCTTGTTGACCACCGCCACATACTCCAGCATTCCTCCCAGGACGCCCTGTGTGACATAATGGGTGCCATATTCATTGAGGAAGCGGGAGTAGGAGCCAAAATCGTAGTGCTCCGGCAGTTCCATCAGAGACTGCAGCATGTCCTCGTCCAGCATCAGGTCTCGACTCCTCATTTTAAAGTGTGCCGTTTCCACCCTTGACGTCAGCCTGACAAATCCTACATCCTGCACAGAGACACACAGTGAAGAACAACAGAGAAAACTTCTCCCAATACGGTCGCCTGCACCAGGCCACGCTTTACAGCGGTTAAACGGCTGAACCTGCTGGCCTCAGTGGGGAGCTCACGCACAGGTCATGTGTTCCAGTGTGCAAAGGCTAAGCTCCGCCCTTCACCTGAGGCTCATCTCATGATTGGACTGATTAGGACTCCTCTTAAGCCCCTCAGTTTGGGCGCCAAGTCCAATCAAAGAGTAAAAATATGAAGTAAATGTATTTACCTTACTATCATACTGCGATATATTGGTGAGGAATATCTTCTCAAAACTTGTAGACACGCCCACTTCAACGCCCATAATGCCGAATGACTTGCCCATCTTGACAGAATGCGCTGTTCTGTGGGCCGTCAGAAGGCTCGCAGCATCATTGTAGTATTCTGATGCTCCTTCAGTCCTGGAGTGTGCCTGAAATCCAGCCAGACTAACAGTTACAGGGCAGGGCGACAAGGCATTCATCAAACAGGGCTTCCTTTTAATGTTTTATCATTTATACAATTGGCCCTTTTCCCTCAAATGGTATTTATAAACAGACAGGTGTAAAGTTAAAGTTAAAAAAAACTGGGCAAGAGCTCCGAGTGCTCCAGCGGATGATCAGAGGGTTACTGGTTCGAATGCCGGCCATGCCGCTAGCCATCGGCTGCCGAGGCCCAGAGAGAGTGCAATTGGCCTTGCTCTCTCCAGGGTGGGTAGATGGCGCTGTCTCCCCACATCGCTCCGAGGCGGCCGTCACTGGCGTCTGCGGGCCGGTGGGTTGAAGCCGGGTATGAGGCGCTTCCCTCCAGGTGCGTTGGTTGGCCGATGGGGGGTGTGTTGGTCTGCCCGTACTAGTGTCGGGGGTATCACGTGCAATGGGGTGTGGGGGGGTTATGTACTTGGCAGTCCAAATTGAAAAGGAAATGGGTAAAATTTTTTATGAAATATATAACAAAAAAACTGGGCAGCTTCAAGATGGCTGCTACTCCTGTTTTGGCTATGCTAATGCTAATGTTTCTAGACAACAGTGAGGCGTAGAGTCTCACAAACCACATAATCAAGTTATTCAGAGATTACTGAACACTCTCCACTCAGTTTTAGGAGAGTTTGTAATGCTTTAGGCATGTAGTTAGCTTAGCATAGAGCTAACTGACAGGCTTCAATTAGCCCTGGCTGGTCAAGCTGGTTAGTTCTTGGCCAGCATAGGCTACGATTGAGTTTGATGGTTTCACTTGTCTACCAGTATGACCAGCTTGACCTTGCTAGTCAACTAGCTAGTCCAAGCTGGTTGACCAGCATGAACTAAGGTGACTGACCAATATGACCAGCATGACCACACTGGTCCTCCAAACTGGTCAAATAAATTGTTCCACAGCTTAGACCATCAAACTCAAATGAAAACACACTCAACGCTGATTAAGCAGTTTAACCAGCATAAGCCATGACCAGCGTTTCCACCACTTTGACCATTGAGGGCCAGCTTAGACCATGTGAAAGCTGTGTGGAGCTGGGTTCTCCAGCTTCTGTGCTATTCTAAAGAAGTGAACTGGAAAAGGGGGTGGGGGGTGTCTAGAACGAGATCCTTCACTGATCTATCACTTGTGATTTGATGCCACCATTAGGCTCCATCAGGTAGGTAGATAACTTACCAGTAGACGGTAAGAGAGGAAGTTGTACGGCTTTCTGAAGTATTTCTCGGCATCGTTGTAGTGAAGGTTTTCACAGAAGGCGTCGTAGGTAAGTTGCCTCCACTCTCCGTTGTAGATGTACTCACACACACCTCCGAAGTATTTGGGATCCAGAACTGGACTGACAAAGTTGTCCGCCAAAGCATTATAGCTGGAAAAGTGTACACTGCTGTTAGTGAGGAGTATTAATATTATAATTATTTACAGATAAATATATGACATATTTTTGCATTTTGGCTGGTCAGTATTAATGAATGTTATGTAAGATTATGGACCATGGATGGTTTTCCAGCATCTCTTTATCCCATAGAATCAAACAAGCTGTTCTTGTTTCTTTGTTGCTTTAAGACTGACCTCTAAATGACCCCCATCCTGATGACCTACTCTGTTTCCCACCGCATTTCTAAGGCTGAAACACTGCTTATAATTTCAGCATGAATGGGCGGGGCTAAACTGCACACTGGCGCTATAGGGATAAGGGTTAGGAGAGTTCAGGGCAGGATTTGAGGATCTGAGTTCAGGTTAAAATGAGTGTTTAGGTTTAGGATAGTGGTGTTATAGTCATAGTAAGGCTAACATTAGATATCTAGTATAAATAAACATTTAATTGGATGTCATTTAGTTTAATTAAGGCAAGACACTGAAGTCCAACAGTTTACTTTGGATATATTTCTCAAAATCAGACGTTCTCTACATTCAGAACTAAACTTTTCAAATTTCAGAAATGTTGCCCACAGTAAAATAAAAAAAAAGATTTTTTATGATGGCAAACTCAGTAATGAAATTCTGAACAAATTTGCATATCTCAAAAAAAAATTCCTAAGGAAATATATCCTTGGGGGGTCCCGAGTGGACCAGCGGACTAAGCTGAGGATCGCTGGTTCGAATCCCGGTCATGCTGCTAGCCATCGGCAGCCGAGGCCCAGGGAGAGCACAATTGGCCTTGTTCTCTCCAGGGTGGGTAGATGGCGCTCTCCCTCCACAAATCGCTTCGCTGGGATGCTGCCAGCTTCAGGATGGGGCGAGTGCGCTGGGGTGGAGTATGATAGTATAATTGGGGAGTAAATGGGTGAAAATCGGCCCTAAATTCTTTTTCTCTTATTTCCATTTCAGCAGTTTAGCCCTGCCCACTCATGCTGTAGTTCTCGGGAGTGTTTGAGCTCTGAATGAGGCACAATGCAGGGCAACCAATCAAAACAGGGCTCATTTACGTATATCAGTTGTAAAGGTACAGTAACTCTGACATGACTGTGAGAGATAGAAAAGAGGCTGGAAAATGGTGCAAAATATGAAGAAAAAAGTAAATACAAGAGCAACTGTAGGACACAGGCCTTGTCTGTGTGTCTGTCTAATGTCTAAGTGTGTGTTGTATGGGTGTGTGAGCTTTCCGTGTACCCCTGGATGGCCTTCTCAGCGCCCGGGATGCGGAGCATGCCCGTACACTTGGTTTCTCGGCTTCTAACTTCCTCACACTCATCTTCATCACTGCCAGACCCACAGTCCCACTCGCCGTTGCAACGAAGGTGTTGACCAATGCATCGTCCTGTGAACACACACACACACACACACATAGAGGTGTACATCAGTTCTACCCTCTGTACTTTGACTAAAAAGGCTTTACACTAGATGCTGAAACATTGCTCTGGCATTCTGCCACACCACCGTTAGTAAGGTCAGGTACTGGTGGCCAGTTCATTCTGGAATGGTGTTCAGTTCAGTGGTCATTACACATTCTTACTCCACAGATCTTACCAAAGGTGTTCAGTGGAGCTTCGCCACACCAACTCATCCCAAAGATGCTCAGTGCAGCTTCAGCAATCCAATTCATCCCAAAACTGTCCAATGGAGCTTCATCACTCCAACCCTTTTTCAAAAGTGTCCAATGGGGATTCAATACTCCAACTCATTCCCAAAAAAATGGACTTTCAGCACTTCATCCCAAAAGTGTTAAATGGAGCTTCATCCCACCAACTCATCCCGACGTATCCAATGGAAAATTATCATTCCAGTTTCTCTAAAAACTGATGAATAGACTTTCATCACTTCAGCTCATCCCAAAAGTGTTCAGTAGAGCTTCACCACTCCAACTCATCCCAAAAGTGTTCAGTAGAGCTTCACCACTCCAACTCATCCCAAAAGTGTTCAGTAGAGCTTCACCACTCCAACTCATCTCAAAAGTGTTCAGTAGAGCTTCACCACTCCAACTCATCTCAAAAGTGTTCAGTAGAGCTTCACCACTCCAACTCATCTCAAAAGTGTTCAGTAGAGCTTCACCACTCCAACTCATCTCAAAAGTGTTCAGTAGAGCTTCACCACTCCAACTCATCTCAAAAGTGTTCAGTAGAGCTTCACCACTCCAAATCATCTCAAAAGTATCCAACAGAGAGTCTAAACATTTGCAACAGACAAGCTCCTGATGTCAAAGCTGAGACTAGAAGAAGCTGGATTAGAAATTCTTCTGCAAGTTGAGAATCACTTACCTGTTTCAGGACATGTGTACATTTCTCCACAGTCATCCGGAAGTTCACACACACCTGCCTGTGGACACAGTTTCTCGTCCCATTGACTGTGCACACAGTCAGTGCCGCCGTACTGAGACGGCCACTCCAAGGGCTGGAAGCGCAACTGCAAGAGCACGGCAGCATCAGTGAGGATGTGACCACACTTTATAAGTGAATGAAGCTCAATGCATTAGGTTAAAATGAATATTTCTGGTCATGGTACGTCATAAACATTACCGTCTTCTCTGTGCAGGAGGTACATGGGGTCCAGGATGACCAGCTCTTCATCTTACAATTTATTGGAGTAAGAGATTCGGCCTGGCGAGCCTTTCTGAAGAATCCATGAGTCCTTCAGACAAAAACACAGGACATCAGGCCTGTGGAATATGTCTTGACAAACTCAGCAGTACCATACTTTCACTATAGTACAGTTTCAGCTCTTTAATTGAGTTAGATTGGGATACAGTACCATACTTTCACTATAGTACAGTTTCAGCTCTTTTAATTGAGTTAGATTGGGATACAGTACCATACTTTCACTATAGTACAGTTTCAGCTCTTTAATTGAGTTAGATTGGAATACAGTACCATACTTTCACTATAGTACAGTTTCAGCTCTTTAATTGAGTTAGATTGGGATACAGTACCATACTTTCACTATAGTACAGTTTCAGCTCTTTAATTGAGTTAGATTGGGATACAGTACCATACTTTCACTATAGTACAGTTTCAGCTCTTTTAATTGAGTTAGATTAGGATACAGTACCATACTTTCACTATAGTACAGTTTCAGCTCTTTTAATTGAGTTAGATTGGGATACAGTATTATACTTTCACTATAGTACAGTTTCAGCTCTTTAATTGAGTTAGATTGGGATACAGTACCATACTTTCACTATAGTACAGTTTCAGCTCTTTAATTGAGTTAGATTGGGATACAGTACCATACTTTCACTATAGTACAGTTTCAGCTCTTTAATTGAGTTAGATTGGGATACAGTACCATACTTTCACTATAGTACAGTTTCAGCTCTTTTAATTGAGTTAGATTAGGATACAGTACCATACTTTCACTATAGTACAGTTTCAGCTCTTTAATTGAGTTAGATTGAGATACAGTACCATACTTTCACTATAGTACAGTTTCAGCTCTTTAATTGAGTTAGATTGGGATACAGTACCATACTTTTACTATAGTACAGTTTCAGCTCTTTAACTGAGTTAGATTAGGATACATTACCATACTTTCACTATAGTACAGTTTCAGCTCTTTAATTGAGTTAGATTGGGATACAGTACCATACTTTTACTATAGTACAGTTTCAGCTCTTTAATTGAGTTAGATTGGGATACAGTACCATACTTTTACTATAGTACAGTTTCAGCTCTTTAATTGAGTTAGATTGAGATACAGTGCCATACTTTCACTATAGTACAGTTTCAGCTCTTTTAATTGAGTTAGATTGGGATACAGTACCATACTTTCACTACAGTACAGTTCAGCTCTTTAATTGAATTAGATTGAGATACAGTGCCATACTTTCACTATAGTACAGTTTCAGCTCTTTTAATTGAGTTAGATTGGGATACAGTACCATACTTTCACTACAGTACAGTTCAGCTCTTTAATTGAGTTAGATTGGGATACAGTACCATTCTTTCACTATAGTACAGTTTCAGCTCTTTTAATTTGGTTAGATTGGGATACAGTACCATACTTTCACTATAGTACAGTTTCAGCTCTTTAATTGAGTTAGATTGAGATACAGTACCATACTTTCACTATAGTACAGTTTCAGCTCTTTAATTGAGTTAGATTGAGATACAGTACCGTACTTTCACTATAGTACAGTTTCAGCTCTTTTAATTTGGTTAGATTGGGATACAGTACCATACTTTCACTATAGTACAGTTTCAGCTCTTTAATTGAGTTAGATTGAGATACAGTACCATACTTTCACTATAGTACAGTTTCAGCTCTTTTAATTTGGTTAGATTGGGATACAGTACCATACTTTTACTATAGTACAGTTTCTGCTCTTTTAATTGAGTTAGATTGGGATACAGTACCGTACTTTCACTATAGTACAGTTTCAGCTCTTTTAATTGAGTTAAATTGGGATACAGTACCATACTTTTACTATAGTACAGTTTCAGCTCTTTTAATTGAATTAGATTGAGATACAGTGACCATTCTTTCACTATAGTACAGTTTCAGCTCTTTTAATTGAATTAGATTGAGATACAGTGACCATTCTTTCACTATAGTACAGTTTCAGCTCTTTTAATTTGGTTAGATTGAGATACAGTACCATACTTTCACTATAGTACAGTTTCAGCTCTTTAACTGAGTTAGATTTAGATACAGTGCCATTCTTTCACTATAGTACAGTTTCAGCTCTTTAATTGAGTTAGATTGGGATACAGTACCATACTTTCACTATAGTACAGTTTAGCCTAGTAATCTTACTTAATGTTCTAAGCTAAAGAGAAATTGCTAAATCAAAGTAAATAAAACCAGAACACAGCTGTTTACCTGTTGTGCTGTAATTTCCAGGCGGTACCAGACTGAGCTAAATGGCTCAGACAAAGAACAGACAAAATAACAGAAGGCCCAAAAGACAGCTTAAACACACTCATAGCTGAAAGAGCTGATAGTCAGACGACCCTGAAACCCAGATGTGGTCCAGGATCCCCTGTTGATATCAGTGAGGGTAAATGATTGACAGGAGGTAAACACTTGTGTCACTTCAGGATTTTAGGTGCAGTGGGACAGCTCATTTTCCTGTAAGGCTCCACCCCCACACAAACACACCAACGGCTTCTGCCCAACCAGTTAAAGCCACAGGTCATCATTTTAAAACTCTGCAAAGGATTTTATTCATGGGTGATTCCTCGATTAGAAAAACCTCATACCTTCATATTAGAAATAAGGTATTACACAATAAATAGACAATAAATAAATTACTTATAGTACAACAGATGTACGTGTGCACAACACTGCTTCATGTTTAATGGTTGAAACAGCCATACTTTTTTATTTCAGCCTCGTCCCAAACACAGACTTTTCACCTTCTCTGTTCCAAAAACAGGAAGATAAAAAGTGATCATTCAATTTCACAAGGTGTGTTTTAATAGTAACTTAAACATTACATTCATATTTATTATTTGTTTTCCATATTTCTAAACAAATTATATATCCACCCCCAACATTACTGCCATTACAGCAACACAGTCTGTGATTTCTGTAAGAATTTCATATATGTTTTATGTCGTAACCATGGAAACAGACAGGCAGGGGAGCGCATTTTATATTTAATAACATTTTAATATCTTGTGAAGTATTCCTTCTGATCATGAAGTACATTTATTCAGTCTTTACCACGTGAACTGTTACTAAAATGGTTACATTTATATGTATATATATATTTATTGACTTTTTTTCTATATTAAATCTTCGTCGTGTTCGAGGCTAAAGTTCTTTGAACTACACTAAGAGATCAAAAGACAAATATACATATATATATATATATATATATATATATATATATATATGTGTGTGTGTGTGTGTGTGTGTGTGTGTATTATATATATATATATATTTTTTTTTTTTTTCTTTCCCAGAGCTGTATATTTATTGATTTATTGATTGATTGATTTATTTACATGCGTTTTATTGGCACCACAACTGTGGACTTACTCAACTAATCCATATTCAGATTTATATATATATATATATATATATATATACACACACACCATATTATTTTTATATTTTATATACATTTGCTCAAGAATTCAAGGACATGCTAGCTAGCATTTTAACTTGTGAATAATCAGAAGTAATTTATCACAGAATATTGTTGTGATTAATGTGATTAAACTTTTTTTATAGATTGGCCTCACTAATATATATGAATTTATTGTTTTATTATTTTATTTTAAAGTGCATTTATTGAAAAAAATGAAAATTAGCAACACAAAACTGGCTTCAATTTCATCATCAGTATCTTTTTAACTGTTTATAAATGAAAGTGAAATGCAAACTAAACTTTTTCAGTCAGTATTTCTGTAGGACATCAGTAGAGCAGTAGAGATAATGCACTATTACAGTTTTATATAAGCTCATTCCTAGACATCCCAAGTCTTCACTTTATATCATTTACACTTTGACCTGACCATTTTTTTTAATGCTAATTTATTAATTATTTTTCAGAAATTACTAAAAAAGCCCCTAACTGGAAAATCATCTTACTACTAAATGTAACAAATTAAAAATATATAAAATAAAAGTGTTTGATATTAGATGTATTATTTTGCGCATGTGTTTATATAACATCTGGATTAAAAAAAAAAAAAACAACAACAACAAAAAAAGTCCCTGCGCGCGCACGTGTGAACAACACCCACATACAAGTGCGCGCTCCGGTTCCTGCGCAGAACGCGCGCAAATGGTGATGAAAAAGGCGCGCTCCCGCGATTCCTTCGGTCTGTTTTGTTGGGCGGGGGTCAGTCCTGCAGCGGTCACTCTGAGCCGGTGAACCTGGAGGAATATTACCACCTTTTCCGTGAGAATGAGCTTCGTGGGCTGATGAGGAGCCGCCGCCAGCATGGTGAGGACGCTGTGTGAGGACGCTGTGTGGGGACGCTGTGTGGGAGGGGGGCTTGGGGTTAACACACCTGAGCGAAGGTGCGGATCCCTGAGAAGCTCCATGGAGGTCGTGTACTAGTGCTGGCGTGGTGAAAGAGCTCAGTACGAGCTCAGTTCCTGACCAGCCTGCAGGAGTTCAGTGCTCCCAGACTGGATTACTTTAAATATTCAGGCTTTAATGGTTAAAATCTGAATATTTAAGCTTTCTGGGCACAAAAGTGGATTAGTTGAGTAAGTCCACGGTTGTGGTACCAATAAAACCCAAATATTTAAATAAATAAATAAATCTATCAATCAATCAATGTATGTGTGTATGTATGTGTGTGTGTGTGTGTGTGTGTCTATATATATATATATATATATATATATATATATATATATATATATATATATATATATAAAATGTGTGTGTATATTTGTGTGTGTCGGTTTAAGGAACCATTAAAAAATAAATTAGTTAATAAATTAACTGGGTTTTGCTCAATAGTAAAGAATAGTAATGAAGAATGTATGCAATCAAATGGTTCTGTGATTCTATATAGAAAATAGTGTCTAGCAAAGCTCAGAAAACCATGTTTTTAAACTACAATTTATTGTCAAAATCTTATTTTTTATATTTTGACATGCTTTGAATGGCAGTTTCACAATTAAAGGATCATTAGAACAATAAAAATGCAAAATCCAAAACCAAATAGTTGCATTAGCCTAATAATTAGAAATTAAGCCCAACATGGCTAGGTTCACTTAATTTCATTTGGTGAATTTGCATCTCTATGCAATTTAATTCCAGGCCTTTCATCACACTAAGCTGAGTTTGCTGAATCTGCAGACTAAGAATGCCCCATAAAGTCCCAACAGCAATGTGAAAGACTAGTGGAGAGCTGGCCGAGACATGAGAGCTGTGATTGGTCAGTCGAGGTTATTATTTCAGCGTAGTGATTTCTGAATGCTCTCAGAGTTCAGATATTAGTACTGTGATTAAATCTGAATAATAACTCCTTTACTTTATAATTATTATAATAATCATTTATTTACATTATTTGAGCAGCTGTTTTTGAGCAGTTGTCATTTCTGCTAATAAATAAATAAATAAATAAATAAATAAATGCTCTAAATAGTAAATATTTTATTTGGGATTTTGAAGAAATGTTGAAATACAACGCTAATGTTAATTTTCCTAAAACCACACTGCCTATAAATAGTAAAACCAGAGAGACTGATAATGTAGGGTGGTCTCTTCATTTTTTTTTTTCTGGAGTTGTATATTTTTTAAAAAAATCATGTTTTAACACTGAATAAAAAAAAAACCCAAACAAACCACCATTAATGTAACCACTTCTAAATGTGATGATACCTTTTTTTGTTTTTAATGTTTCTTTGTTGATATTAGTTTAAATTAGTGACGGGGTGGAATGTAACAGGGTTGTTTTTGTCTAGCATAGCTGTAGGCTGGCTAACTAGCATGTATGCTAATAGTGCAATTAACATCTGCTGATTTACTGGTATTAAATTACTTAATTAATTATTTATTTGCAATCATAAATTGGTTACAAGGTGAAATTGTGCTTTCCAAGCCAGTCACTGTCGCATTACTACAATTAATAATTAGAAAGAATTTTGAAATGACCTTTCCTCCCATAACAATCAGGAAATCCAGATGATGCAACTTCCTGTTGAGCTTTGAATGTGTTTTTTTTTATTATTATTATTAGTTTTTATTTTTGTAATAATTAAAAGATTAATAGCATGGGTTCAGTGAATGTTCTGGGCTACAATTGAAGCATACACAAGATGGGATTATATGGTTAAGATAATTGTCTGGAATATGAGTGGCACATTGCTGTAAGAAGCATGTGTACTCATGTTTAAGGTGTTTCTGAGTTTTATTTCACAAGAATCCTCAGAAATTGTAATTTTACAAAAGTAGCAACAATCCTTCTTAACTTTCAATGAAAGTCAATGTAAAATATTAAGTTATATATATTATATAAGTTATATAAGTCATTTGGAGCATTTCTATTGGTCCATTCACCTTACCTGTAAGTCAACATCTGCTTGACAAGGTTCTTGCTTGGCCGTGATACTGTGGTACTGTGTGTGAATGAAAGATCAGTGGAACTTCAAATGGCAGCCCAATTGTGAAATCGCCCCCAGCTGCCTCCGGGACGGTCCAGAGAAAGTGTAGTAGAGTAGATCTGCCACTTAATAATGTCTTCTGCGTTTGTCTGACCCTGTTTGAAGATCCTCCCAAAGGTGTTAAAATAAATCGCTTCTCTTGAAGATTTTGGGCAAAATCCTGTAATTTGTAAACTGTGTTTTTATACAGAATTTCATGCAGAATAAAAAAATAAAAAAATTAAATTCAGTAATCCGCCTATATTAGTTATGCACCTTACTGCTCATTTGCAGTATTGAGCTTTTATATTTATGGCTTTTAGCTGATGCTGTTATCCAGAGCGATCTCTGAGGTTATTATAGAGGTTGTATTATAGAGGTGGGCCGGTGTAGTGTTGGGAGTTTTGCCCAAGGACTCTTATCGGTGTAGCGCAGTATAGTAATCTAGGGCTGGTTGATATGGTAAAAATACTAGATCACGATATTTAAAGGCTTTTTTTTTTTTTTTTGCAATACACTATATTTATTGCAGTATATGTAAATTACAGTACCGGTTTCCCTTCCTGGGGGTTGCCCTTCCCGGGGGTTGCCCTAAGTGGCCTGACTGACTCTGGGTACTTTGGTATATCTACAGGTGTGCTTTTAATGCTTGTCTTCCATTTCACCTGACTGTAGGAGACTGCCATTGACTTCAAATCCCTCCGTGCCAAGTTTCAAGAGGAGCTTCAATCAAAGGAGAGGCCAACAGTTCCTCACAAACCCAGGCGCCTCCCGCTTCCCTCAGGGGGCACCACTTCTCCAGCCTTCAGCATCCATTCATCTGCAGTAGACAAGAACCACGTTGCTCCTTCAGTCGTTTTCAGAGAAGATCGTAAGGTGGCCTCAGTAAAACGGCCTGTTTCAGTCCCCACAAGCTTTTTTCACCATGGGAACGAGAACGGCGGAAGTGGCGTCGCCAGGCTTTCCTTGAAAGATCGCCAGTTTCCGTTGGTGCTTCCAGCCTCGTTCCATCCCGAGCCGAAGCATGAGCCAATCACTTCGTCTTCTAAACTGGTTACGTCCCCAATCAAATGCAGCATGAAAGCCATGCCTGCGCCGTTCAAGCCCACCACATTTTCCAAATGCATCAAGGATATTTTGGAAGGTGCTGGGGAACGGGCTGAGAATGGCCACAAACCCCGCGAGTCCAGTCTGATTGGGGAAAGTGTGGGTAATGGTTTCAGCCACCACAGTGAGGTGCAGAACTGCGAGTCAAGCCCAGAACACAACCCCTCAGCTTCATCTCCACCAGCGGCAGAAAACTCCTCCTCTGTGGGTCATGTCCTGAGCACTCTGGAGAAAGCCAAGAAGAGGTTCTCGCCAAAGAATTTGTTGGTTTATGCCAGACCCAAAAGTTTCTATGCTAGTAAAAGTTCCTCGGCGAGCCCTCCGCCTTCTGTTGACTATGAAAACGTTCACCATGAAGCTAATACTTGGCTGTCTGCTACTTCGTCCACCTACATTTCGCCGCCTTTACTGCAGGCCAATGGATTTACTCACAGTAAGTCATCCAAAATTACGCCATGATTTGGGGGGGGGGGGGGTCCAGAAGTAGATCTTTGTGAACCTCCTCTGTATTTCATTTTTCCAGGACTAGCCCTGGTCCATTTCTGAGAACCCAATCCTTCGAGTGCAGTTGTTTGTTTTAACCATTTGCTTGTTTTTCGCTCAGTGACCAGAACAGATTTGCATGTAAGTGGAGACGTGAAGCCGGCGGTACGGTATGGTGGTGTTCCTCCGGCCCGCAGACCCCTTCCAGACCTGGCGTCTCTGGGACGCTTGCCAGTTAAACCACGCAGACCCCCGCAAGTGGA
The DNA here is from genome assembly GCF_030463535.1 of Salminus brasiliensis. Taxonomy (NCBI): domain Eukaryota; kingdom Metazoa; phylum Chordata; class Actinopteri; order Characiformes; family Bryconidae; genus Salminus; species Salminus brasiliensis. Next base: position 4,599,308 of record NC_132886.1, read on the forward strand.
TCTCAGCTCTTACACTCGAATGCTGGCATCTGAAACCAGGCCAGAAATAACTTCTTTGAGTAAGCTGGTACTTTGGTGAATTCCCAAATGTATTACTGAATGATATATATATATATACACATACATAC
>NC_132886.1:4601935-4726935 GCF_030463535.1 Salminus brasiliensis
AGGTGACAATATGCAAATTAGTCAAAATGCAAATATGGGTGCAGACTTGCAGGGGTCCAGCGTGTGTGTATGTATAGGGGCAGACTTGCAGGGGTCCAACGTGTGTGTATGTATAGGGGCAGACTCCTAGGGCTCCAGTGTGTGTATGCATAGGGGCAGACTCATAGGGGTCCAATATGTGTATTTGTGTATATAGGGGCACACTTGTAGTGGTCCAACGTGTGTATGTATAGGGGCAGACTCATAGGGGGTCCAGTGTGTGTATGTATAGGGGCAGACTCATGGGGGCAGACTCGTAGGGGTCCAGTGTGTGTATGTATAGGGGCAGGCTCGTAGGGGTCCAGTGTGTGTATGTATAGGGGCAGGCTCGTAGGGGTCCAATATGTGTGTCTGTGTGTATAGGGGCACACTTGTAGTAGTCCAACGTGTGTATGTATAGGGGCAGACTCATAGGGGGTCCAGTGTGTGTGCATGTATAGGGGCAGACTCATAGGGGGTCCAGTGTGTGTGTGCATGTATAGGGGCAGACTCATAGGGGGTCCAGTGTGTGTGTGCATGTATAGGGGCAGACTCATAGGGGGTCCAGTGTGTGTGTGCATGTATAGGGGCAGACTCATAAGGGTCCAGTGTGTGTATGTATAGGGGCAGACTCATAAGGGTCCAGTGTGTGTATGTATAGGGGCAGACTCGTAAGGGTCCAGTGTGTGTATGTATAGGGGCAGACTCGTAAGGGTCCAGTGTGTGTATGTATGGGGGCAGACTCGTAGGGCTCCAGTGTGTGTATGTATAGGGGCAGACTCATGGGGGCAGACTCACAGGGCTCCAGTGTGTGTATGTATAGGGGCAGACTCATGGGGGCAGACTCATAGGGCTCCAGTGTGTGTATGTATAGGGGCAGACTCATAAGGGTCCAGTGTGTGTATGTATAGGGGCAGACTCATGGGGGCAGACTCATAGGGCTCCAGTGTGTGTATGTATAGGGGCAGACTCATAGGGCTCCAGTGTGTGTATGTATGGGGGCAGACTTATGGGGGGGGGGGGGGGTGTATGTATAACCATTTCACATAATTTAGGATTGTATAAGCTGCCTTACTCTTGTGGGTCCTGACGTAGACTGGCATATAGCGCAGAGGTGGAGTTTTCCCTGCTGCTGTCTGTCTAACATTTGTTCTGAGCCCGACAGGAAGGAACGCTTGAGTCCTGACCACCACGATGAGAAAGAGCTGCGAAAGAGGGAGAAGCAGCGTCTGGAGCGTGAGAAGAAGGAGCAGAAGGAGCGAGAGAAAAAGGAAAACCTGATGAAGAAGAAGTTTAAAGTGAGTCGCTTTTGTGCTGATTTTGTCTAAATGGGTGAGAACCTGCATGTAAGTCTCCTCGGTTCCGTCTTACGGTGCTGATATTCCCTGTTCTACATTGTGATTTAAAAAGGGAACGTGCCAGAGCGTCTTCAGTCGTTATACCTGCACTAAATGTCCAAATGTTTGTGGACGTCACCTCGAATGAATGCATTTAGATTTAGCTTTAGGTTTTAGGTTGCACCCCTTGCCGACACAAAGACAGAAGTACTGCAAATAGAATGGGACTCTAGAGCAGATAAACGTAAACCTATTTGGACCCATTGGTGCTCCATTCCGTACTTTCTGTGATGAATGGGAGATGATGTGGTGGGATGGGGATCTTCATCCAACATCTTGACCTTGCTAATGCTGTTGTCTCTGAGTGCAATCAAATCCTCACAGCAATTCTCCTCCAAAATCTAGTAGAAAGCCGCCTTCCCTGGACAGTAGAGACAGTTACTCCAACAAAAAAAGATACCCCCCCCTTTAATTAATTAATTAATTTATTAATTTATTTATTTTGGTGGAAAAATGTCCTTGAATGACCAGGTGTCTCAATACTTTTGGCCATATGGTGTATTTGAATGCTGATATCTGTGTGTGTTTTTGTTTTTGGTTAAGAAAGCTAATCTGCTACAGGCTACATAAGGTGGGGTTAACCCACACTCGCTCAGCTGAATAGTCCATCAAAAAAAAGTCCCCGGCTCATTCCGGCCTAATAAAGCCTGTGGGTTTGTTGTTCTTGGTTCTGGAGTTTTCGATTCCCCTCTCTGCCCCAGTAGATCACCGGACAGGAGGAACCCATGTACCACGCCCGAGTGCTGGTGACCAGCAAGCTGCGCAAACATGACCTGCAGGTGAAGAGTGGAGACACTGTCAGCATCATCCGCACCACCAACTGCCCCAAGGGCAAATGGCTGGCCAGAGACGCCGAGCACAAGTGTAAGGAGCATTCCCTAAAACCTACAGACAAACACAGGCCAGTCTGGATCACTTGGGCAGTCCAGTATATTTGAGGTACACTATATGTCCAAATGTTTGCGGACAGTCCTTCTAATGAATGCGTTCAGCTACTTTAAGCTGCAGCCATTGCTGCTGACACACACACACACACACACACACACACACACACACACACACATACACACACACACACACACACACAGCCCTGTAGAGAAGTGCTGTCTAGGTACTAGAGGGCTAGAGGAGCTGTGTTCTCTGGAATGATGGATGGTGCTCCATCTAGTGCATTTGGGATAAGTTGGGGATATCGGGTAAGGTAACGATCTTGTCGCTGAATGCAATCAAATCCTCACAGCAGTGTGGATCCGTTCTTCACTTTTTTTAAAGTGTGTGATGCTCTTTTGTGCAGACGGATACATTTCCGTGATGAACGTGGAGCTGAATATGAAGGAGATGCTGGAGTTGGGCAAACGGGCCTCGCAGGCTGCTGGACGAGGGGCGGGGGAGCTGGACACCCTCAGCCTCAGCAGCAGGTGCAGAACTGTCCAATCTCTCTCTCTCTCTCTCTCTCTCTCTCTCTCTCCACGTTAATGGTAATATCCCTGACTGTTTGTACCTTCTGCAGGTCTTCACATTACAACCTGGTTCTCACGAGCAGCTGTAAGTGTCTGTGTGTGTCAGCAGTAGATTGTTGAGATTGTGGTGCTGTTGAACTGCTCTACTGACTGCTCTGTGGTGTTTTGGTTCAGTCACTGATGACAGTGAGGAGTGGAGCGGAGAGGATGCGACCCTGTCCACTTTAGGGGAAAACATGTGAGTTACACATTACTATTTCTGTCTGGGTTCGGTACGAGCGCTCCAGTTCCTGTCTTAACGGGAGGTTAACAGAGCCGTGATGGAGTGGAAATAAATGGCTAAAATGTGGCCTTTCTGTAATGGTAGCTTTAGCTTTACATGGCATGTTGTTTCCTCTTCACCCAGGGGCCCCAATCGAGCCAACTCCATGCCTGATGTGTGTAAGTGTCTCTTGTTTGTTTTGCTGCTTTTGTTTTTTTTCCCCCAAGTTATTTATTTTATTGAAGGTATTTGGTGCTATAGTCTTTTTATTTATGATTTTTTGGGTAGGATAGGGTCACCATTTTATTTAAATGAATTTTAGTCATTAAAGGTCATTAAAATGGTAGTGGCTCAGTGCCAGTACCTCCTCATTTCAATGCCCTGTGTAAAAAAAAAAAAAAAAAAAAAAAAAAGATAATAATAATAATAAATAAATATGAAATTAAAATTTTGAAAAGAGCTGGCATATAGAAATAGTGTTGCTGTATAATTAAAAATGATATTTAAAGTAAGTGAAAATGTAAATATAAAAAAGGTACATGCTAGTTGATATGGCTTGCTGGAAACTAAAATAAAAAAATCGGAAAAATGGTAAATTAAAACTAATTAAATAAATGAATTACCATTTTATTTATTCTGCTAGGCTGTTTATGGGAAATCCACTTATCTTGTATGGCACTTGTTTGAATGTGGGGCAGTGGTGGCTCAGCAGTTAGTGCTCCGGCCTATTGACGACAGGCTTGTGGGTTCGATACCCGGGCTCGGCAAGCTGCCACTGTTCGGGCACATTAAGCCAAGGTGCTTCACCCTCTTTGCTCCCCGGCTACTGCAGCAATTGCTACCCGCCGCTGCGGGCGCACATGCTCACGGTCACTGTTGGGTTAAAGGCGGAGGTTAAATTCCAAAAAATAATATTAATAAATAATAATCTCTCCTTGTTGTAGTTGGTGGGCATGCCAGTGCTGAACATGCATTGAGTGCTGGCAGTATGGAGGACATCCCGTCTCAGTAAGCCACTCCCACCAACACCTGTACAGTTTATTTCTGCAAAGCCACTGAAACGAGGTTCAGCTGTGTTCTTTTGCATTCGTACTCCAGAGTGAAGCATGTGGCTCTTCAGAAGCTGGCCGTCTTCTTCCAGAACTCCAGGGAAGACCTCCACTCTGTAACACCGCTCACAGACTCTGCAGATTCCAAGTATGGCTCACCCACTTTAACTGGGCTGGTTAAGGTTGTTTTACCTGTGTTTTAGGAAGGAGGGGTGGGTTTAATGGCACTGGTGTAATAGTGGACCTTACTTTAAGACTGTGGTTGACTCAGAAATGGTAACGTTAGTGTTTTTCTGGGAGGCATTGAGTGGTCTAGTGCTTAATAACTGCGTTATTTACTTTCTGAGAACGTCCGCACTGGCTGTAATGTCCGATAATGGCACCTTGAGGACACCAGATGGCGCTCTGAACACAGTGGTTCAAACAAAGACTTGGAATTAGATTGGGAATAATAGTCAGTTGGGAAATTTCTTAATAAAATACTGTGCATTTGTTCTGCTAAATATTTGTGGTATCATAGAAATATAATAGTATTCTGTTCTACAGCTTCACTGCTCCAGGTAAGTCCCCTCTGTATCCGTCTCTGCTTGGGCACTTGGCCGGTATTTTCATATGTCAACACCAGAGCTTGCTTGTTGGTATGGGTGGGTGTCGGGTTGATATCAGCAGTAACTGATCTGATCCTGTAACAAATCTATCCTAAAGCAGCCACACACTTGGACTGAGTGATGAAGCACCTAGCTGACCCCCTTCATGTGGGGAAAGGGGTCGTAGATTCAGTAGTTTAAGTAGAACGTGATGTCGTATCTCCTGTGAACTCATTTGCTGCTGGTGTTTGGTGTGAGATTCATGTTTTAGCAGCACTTGACTTCCTCCCGTGCGACACCACTGGTGCCGGTCCACAGGCCTGAGGTTGAAGAGGGTGAAGGTGTCAACACCATACCATATGTTCACGACCGTTCTCCTCATCCTGTTACACCACTGCTGAATGGCTTGTTTTTGTCTGTTACTGACAGGTCTTCTAAGTGTTGTGGAGGAACCTTATGTGTAAGTATGATGATGAGTCAGGCCTAGTTCCTTTTAGTGCACTGTGTAAAGAAAAACAAAAAGTATATAGTCAAAACAAAAAAAAGATAAACAAAAAGATACTTTCATTTATTTATGTAATTATATATTCATTTATTTTTATTACTAGTATAAAAGCTTATATATATTATATTATTATGTGTGTGTGTATGTATGTATGTATGTATATATATATATATATATATTTTTTTTTATTTTTTTTTTAGTGTGTGTGTGTTTATTTATATATAAATAAAAAAAAAATTTTTATATATATATATATAAAAATATATTTTTTTATATATTTTATATAAATGGTTTTATTTTATTTATATATATATAAATTTTTTCCCCCTTATCATTTATTTATTTATTTATTTATTTATTTATTTACTAGTATTAAAAAAAATATTATTTATTAACTGAAAAGATCAGTTTGGCCAGTGTGTGACGAATAGGTGAGAGGATCCCAAACCTGGCAACCCTGCTTTGACTGAGGTTGCTGAAATCACCCATAGATAAAAAGGGATGACCTCTAAGTCCAAGCTGTTCCTCTGTGTGAATCTCAGGCTGTTATTTTAAGCACTCTGCTGTTTGTGGAGGTCTCTAGTCTGAAGCTATTATAGTTAAAGGTTGAGAGTGAAGGAAGTCGTTGGTAGATTCAGTGCTGAAGAGAGAAAAGCTTGAATGGGTCCTGAAGTAAAAGCAGCAGTAATCTTAGTGTGATGTGTTTTCCACCTCCCTCCTTTGCCAGTGAGGAGGACCAGTGCAGTTTCGCAGACATGGAGCTCCTGCCCCCTCCTGACCTCTACGCTGACTCTGTCTGAAACCCAGGTTGGTTTCAGTTCGTTCCACATCAGAACCGAAAAGGCTGATTTCTCAGTACTGCTTTTAGATTTTATTGACTGTTTGAACTTTACCTCGTGTCAGGATTCGATGGGTAAGCGACTTTTAATGAAGACTCAGCTTTGCCACACTAACATGTCACATCACTGGAACGTCTGCTACCTGTAGAAGCTTGATTGATGGCCTACATTCTTTGTGCTAATGACAATGTTCAGTTCTTTAATTAATAAAGATTTGTCTGGGTAATCAATCAGCTGGTGCATTCAGTGCCCAAATTCAGTACAGTGTATGCATTCATGAACTTTTGGATGTTCTAGAAAGAATAATAAATAATAATTATTTTATTTATTTATTTATTTTTAACCTCTTCCTTCTGGATAATCAGTAAAGCAGCGAGATCCTGGTCTATAATTATTTTAAAATAATAAATATATATAAATAATACAATTATACACAAATGTATCTTGTAGGGTTGGCCAGTATCCACTTTTGTCTATGCAATCTTATCCTGCCATGTTTTAAAACCATAAAATGGCCAAATACAGCGTTCTGTTTGCTCTCAGGGTCATAAAGTGAACATTTCACTGTTTTAACTTGATCATTTATTACATTTTAAACCAATCTGATCATTACAAACCTTAACCTAGAGACGCTGCTTAGCAGTAGCTTACTTGGCAGTTAAACAGTCCGATCACCTCACAGCTAACTCGGTCCGTCTGACTGAAACACCACTTATCAACGTCTAGACGAGGCCGACTCGAGCGACTGGAGGCTATTGATCGAGCTGCTGCTGCTGTTAAAAGGACAGAAGCTGAAATCAAAGATTTCTCCTCATGGTTTTGGATCTGTAGCCCTCGCTAAGCTGGCCTTTGCTTCACTAGCTCAGTTGCAGCTCCCCCAAGTATCAGACGGCCCAGAGCAAAAATTCAAACCTGAGCGCAAAGTGGAGCGACTGGTGTTGGGGGAGGAACAGAAGGAGAGGCCGGTTCTGCTGGGTTCGGACTCGCTAGGCTTAGATAATTTAGCTAGCAGGCTGAACACCACAGCACAGGCTGTGTTCCAGCTAACTGTGGCTCAGATCCACCTGTTTAGATGGTAAAACCTCATATCTTGGAGGGAATGGAGGCTTATTTAGTCGACTGGCTCATCCAGGTTTGCTTGCTGTCCCAGTTGAAGTCAGCGTCACTAAACTCGCAACTACGGCCTCATTTTGAGATAGTGTCAACATTTGTAATTGCCACGCTATGCTGTATTACTGTTAGGCTTAGGGGGTATAGTGTCCTGCCTTTTCTTTTGAGTGAAAAAAGCCCTGTTTTTGGAACATGCCTTTCGTCAGCTGTGGCTGCATGACTCCAGGCCTCCTTAGATCACCTAGAATTTCAGGCTAGGTCTAGATCAGTATTGCAGACCTACAGAATAACCCCGTACTGTTCTCATTCTTGCAGGTCAACATCACCCATGCACTTGTAGTTGAAATGCCAGGCTAAAGCGAAGGAGGTGCACATGCAGTCTGCATTAGCTCTGTCTGAGGCCTGCTGACACTACAGGAACTACAGGCTTTCCAACATCGACCCTTTTTTTTATCAGAACTGACTTTCATTGAGATGAAAGACGGAGATTAATTAATAAAAAAAAAAGATTGTTGGTGAATGACCGGTCTGAGCACTCATGGGTGTATTATGAGTATTATGGTGTTTATTCTTATTATTATCATTGCAATTTAATTTTTTTTTTTTTTTGCCCTTTGAGATGTCTTGATCTTTGCACTTTGTCTTTGTTGTGCTCTCTTTACTTCATGCAGATTTACTTTATGCAGTTTGGTTTGTTTTTGTTTGTTTGTTTTATGTTTGCATTAAAACACTGTTTTCTGTGAATGGATGCATACAATAAATATATACATAATTGTATACATAACTAGTGTCCGCATCGTTTTCCCCATCCCGCCTGCTTTAACTACTCTAATTTCTTTGCTGCCGCAGTAGTTGTAGTTGACGGTGTTCTTAAACGCAGTGACAGACACCACTAGAGGGTGCAATTCAGCAGCACTGAGCTGTGTAGAAGGTGAGGCCTATGCCTTGTGGTGGCTTTCTTCTCATGTGACTTGGGGGAACTTTTAAAGGGGTGGTCATTGGACCATTTTTCTTATTAATTAACTTTAACGCTGTTAACATACATAAACAGCTTAGTAAAGTCTTAAAACCCGTTCCCTTCACTAGCCCATATGCTGAATAGAAACCAGCCCATTTGGTTTTGTGAGGTCACGAAAAAAAAACAGTGCCTTTCTAACCCAACAGCATTATCTATATCTATCTACCCCTCCTCGAGCCAGAAGTAAGTTTATGTATGGTAATCAGCCCTAACCTTAAAACCCTGCTTGATGTTGTGGAGGCATGTGTAATAAGTGGGCCACCAAAACTGCTCTGACATGGACTCCAAAAGGATGGTCCTGAGCATTGAAGAACAGGGTGAAGGAAGGCTAATGATGGAATACGCAGAGAAACAGATGGATGCAAGTCAAGTCAAGAGGCATTTATAGTCATTTCAGAACAAGAACAATACAGTACAGGACCGACTGCAGATAGGACAGTGTGCTGAGTTGGGGTAGTAAGAATAAGGCGCATAGGAATTTAACATGGCTTGACATTACATGCAGACAGCTTATAATACACAGGGCTCCTGTATAGGAAGAGGAGCTGATAGAATGGACAAGGCGGTGGTTTTAATGAAGTGGCCGGTCGGTTTAAGGAATCATTAAAAAATAAATTAATTAATAAATTAACTGGGTTTTCCTCAATAGTAAAGAATAGTAATGAAGAATGTATGCAATCAAATGGTTCTGTGAGTCTATATAGAAAATAGTGTCTAGCAAAGCTCAGAAAACCATATTTTTAAACTACAATTTATTGTGAAAATCTTGTATTTTTTATATTTTGACATGCTTTGAATGGCAGTTTCACAATTAAAGGATCATTAGAACAATAAAAATGCAAAATCCAAAACCAAATAGTTGCATTAGCCTAATAATTAGAAATTAAGCCCAACATGGCTAGGTTCAGCTGGTTGACCAGCTTAGCTTTCGGCCACTAAAGTGGTGTTTTTGCTTGCGTTAGGATGATTTAGCTGGTCTACAACCAACCTGACCAAGCTGGACCAGGCTGGTCAACTAGCTCAACCATGGCCAAAATCCAACGCAACATCCAACACCATGCTGCTCAAAAGCTGGTTGACCAGCTAGCATACCAGCATAGGGTGTGTTTTCGCCTTGATGACCAGCTTTTCAACCACTGTGTCCATCAGATAATCAGCAACCTGAGCTGGATTTTCTCTGAGGTTCTCTGACTAATAAAACCACTTATTTCTAAGGGGTTTGAGGAACAGGCTTTCCATGCGAATGGTTCTTTGAGTGTTCAAGGTTCTGCAAAGGCCTAATAACCACTGCCTTTACTGAAGAACCCTGGAGGAACCTTGCAACCATCCATCCTCTGTAAGCACACCGAGGTGAAATAGCAGGATTGCTATGGAAGGAGAGGTGGAGGGGGCGTGGCTTGAGGTGAAAAAGGGTGAGGGCGGACTTTGCCGTGAGGGATGGAAAGGGGGCGTGGTTTAGGGTGAAGGAGAGAGAGAGGGAAAGGCGGCTCTGTTGGGGGAGAGTAAAGTTTGGGGGTCCACCAGCCCAGCTGCGCACAGAAGTTGAATTGAGTTGTCCAGCCTTTGTTGTGGAGATCCTTCTGGGTTTTGGAGAGCTGGGTGCAGATCTTTGTCCTTTGTCCTCCACTGATTCCTTGCAGAAAGTCGTACCCGGGTTCTCCACCATCCTTCTAAGGTTCTCTCCACGGAAAACCAGCCGAGCAAATGCAGCGTTTACTGGGGGAGAAGGTGATGGCGGTGGAGAGCAGAAACGGCAGCTCAGGCTTAACCCCCACCGAGGGCAAAGACAACAGCCAGAGGAAAGTGCTCATCTTTCTGGATCTCTTCTGCCTCTTCCTCGGTGAGTTGAACCCTTTGCACGCGCTCTTTTAATCGATGAACTGTCACGCACTGAGGGGCAGAATTATTCGATTAGCGACAGTAGATTTGAGAGTGTATTAATCTATATACATATCTGTCAAATCTAAATATTAGTGCAGTTCTTTTGAGTTTTTACTCCTCTGCATATTTTCAAATGATAATACATAAACTCAAGTCGGGCTTTCTTTGTCAACTACGTTAACAATCGAGTAATTTCCCGATTATTTTGACGATTAATCGACAAAAATCATTCATTTGAATGAGAGCCCAATAAAATGAAGCTAAATGAACAGTAATAAACTAATAAGAGCTTTTCAAAGATTCTTAAATGATTTTAGTGAAACGTACTATACTAATATACTATATAATTTATATATTTATATTTATTTACGAAAATACTAATATACTATATGATTTAGTAATTTCATAGACATATGTGTGTGTACAACAGGCTTTTCTTACAATAATTGAAAACAGCAGCAGAAACGGTGGTATTATGGGGTGTCATATTTAGAAATCTGCAAATTCAGTATAATAAAGTTTAACAGTATTTTGAATGGCAAAACCTTTACAAGCATTAGGATCTGTGGTTCTCTGTTTATCAGTTTTTTCAATCAAATATTTCCAGTTTATTTGATTAATTTAATAAATTCGTCATTGTGATCATCCTAGTTGTATTTTTAAAATTAAACCTTTTATTATTTTAATTAATTAATTTATTTATTTTATTATTTTCATCTCTCTTCACACCTCTCAGGATTTAGCTTTGTCCTTTTGTTTTGCTCCAAAAGAGCCCAAAAAAGCGACTTCAGGCTGATAACACTGATAAATGTTGGCCTTGGTAAGAAGTTCTACTGCAGGTCTTCAGAGTTTTAGGCTCCTTCACATTAATTTGCATATAAGAGGAGCATGGGGAGCTAGGAGCTTGTCTTTATCTGGGCTGACCGTGTCCATTCAGAGCTTTCGCACTGCTTTTCAGTCTTTCACTGCCGCTCTGCCATTTAGACCATGGATCTTCTCGACGCCACTCATGCAAAAACCTTGCTTCTCCATTTTTGTTGTTTTTCTCTTTTAGACGTAATATGAAAACGGCAGCTGTTCTTTACTTTGTGTCAGAATTTAGAATTTCTTGATGAATGGACCAATAGAAATGCTCTAAAATCTTCTTACATAGACGTCTATTGAGTTCTGACAACTTGGAGATTTGGAGGAGGTTTCTTCATGACTGCGCTGACCTGCTTTCCTCCAGTTGTACATGGCTGGATGCAGCTGTTGTTTCTGAGACTTTGTACACATGGATCCAGGAGTTATCCTGAGGTCATATTGGCCACCTTTCGGCCTCGACGTGAGCGGACTTGGACGATAGACAGAGACCGCTAATCACAATGATTACATAACCTTCTGTGCCTCTAGAGGAGGAATCTCCTCTGAACAGCAGAAGCAGGTCTTTTGGAAGACCACCATATCATATCAGAGCACCTTTTAAAATTAAACACCTTAAAACCTTAAAAAGTTGGTGATTGAGAAGCTGGAAGGCCTGGTCTGTACTTTTCCAGACTAGATAAAGTTCTGAATAACTGAAGGTTGATTTACTACCTTGCCCAGATGGATACTCAGAGCTGGGGTCTACTGGCAGCTGATGGCTGTTTGTCACATCTGTCGTCGAGGCCATGTGGATGCCTTCAACACAGCCAGCCAGCCAGCCAGCCAGCAGGGTGAATTTATGGCCTCTAGCATAGAGGCTTAGCATGGCCTGCTGTGCCGGGAGCTGTCGCGCTGTGGTCAGCAGAAGAATGGATGTTATTAAGTATGATTATAAGGATAAACAACAGCACGTCAGCTGGTGTGAGGGGTGTATTTCTGTCGGCTTAATCTGAATTTGGGTGCAGTTCAAGTTCTTGGGGAGATTTAGCGGACTTTGCCGCATTCCCATTCCCATTCTGACGAAAGGGGAAACTCAGCTGACTTTATTGTTGGAAGGAGTGGAGCTTCATCCAAGAACGTCCTGATCTGAACGGTACGTCACGTTACGAGTAGTGCTGGGTGAGGTGCTGGGTGCGTATACTAGTACAACTTTACTGGCTTCTGATTTGCTGATTCAGCCATGTTGATGGGTGGCAGATCGCTCAGTACCTGCAGAGTGTGTCCATTGACCTAAAAATACTAATACCTAAAAGCTAAAGAAATAAAATGAAGGACTCGCTGATATGGGAATTCTGAGCTGATGCTGATATTGGATATTTTTCACTGTCAGTATTTTTTGCTCAGTATTTTTCGCTGGTAAAAAACACCATCATATTTCTTTAAAGACATTTTCGTGATCCACTGTAATTATTGTGATGGTTTGATGTGCAGATAAAATGCACCAGTAGCAGCAGATTTTAAACACTGCTATTCAAATATGATCCTTTTCTTCCTAATGTGCCACACTGTGTGCAGTTAAACAGGACTATTACACTCTTAGCCATGAAACAAGCACACGCAATATCCACGATATTCTCCGGAAAGCATGTTGAGTCTCTGAATAAGAGCATTTTCCATGATATTCCGTCGGATTGAACTTTTACCACTGTCCTACAACAGCCTCATATCTCCAAAATGGCATTTTTTCAGGAGAAGGAAAAAAATTCTGGACTTTCAATGGAAGTCAATGTAAAATGATTTTATTCCAGGTTATTTTGGAGCATTTCTATTGGTCTGTTCAACAGGGAATTCTGACACAATATGAGGAGCAACTGCCAGATTCACATGAAGTCAAAATGTAAAAACTGGCAGAAATGAAAGGCTAGCTACCCTTTTACATTGTATCACAATTTCCCAAAACATGGACCAATAGAAATGCTTGGAAATTACTTATTTTAATAGAATAATATCGTTTTATCAACTTTTTGTCATCCTGCTATAAAGTGACCATTTTGAAGATACAAGGTTTTGTACAGATTATAACAATGAGGTATTTCAGCTGAGTTATAAAAAAAAAAAGTTTGTGGACACCCCTTTCATGAATGCACTCAGCTACTGTAAGCTGCACCCATTTATGACACAGATGTGCAAATGCACATACACACACACACACACAGCTTGCCTAGTCCCTGTAGAGAGGTATGGTCAATAGAATAGGACTCTCTGACCTATTGGCAGCATGCTGCCTAACGCCAGGGAGGCAGGATGTGTACTACTTTCCAAGCAATGCTAGAAGAGGAGATATGGGATTCAGCTGACCTCCGCAGATTCCTTACTGTCCTACTAATAATCAGGAGGTTATCTAATTAAAACCAAGCTGGCAGTGGCCTGTTATTACTCGGAAGCCTCGTGGGTGGTCAGCCTATAACTTATGGTCAGGATTACAGAAGGGGACAATTAGGCTAGGTTGAAAAGTGCAGACCAGCCTATCTCCTCTTCCAAAACCAGTGGGAGTATTTTTATTATAATACATATTTCCTGAGAGCAGGAATTATTCATATATTTGCTTGTTTATGGTGTGTTTATGCCGTGGCCGCAGTGTGTTTTGACTGGCCGCAGTGATTGCTTGACTACAAGCAGCCAGTGTGAGGCCTGTCGCTGATGTGGTCAGATGGGAGTGACCGCACGGCGGAAGTAGCGGAAGCACAGAGGTAATTACAGCCCTCTGTCAGCTGTGTGCTTACACACGCTCATCCCGCCTCGGCCTCTCTGCCACAACAGCGGTGGGCAGGCTGGCTCGAGGAGACGTGGTTACTCAGAGTATACCAGCCCGGTCTTCTCAATTCCAGCACATCTTGGGCTAAATGTGAGTTTTAGCCAGTAGACATGCCCCTTAAGTCTTCTCATACCAGTAAGAGGCTAATTAAATGATCTGGCATGTAGGGAATTCCACCGTGGCTGATGAACGGAGCGTCACTGAGGAGTGCATTCTGGATTATGGCTGATTACGTGGCCAGTATTGAAGCTCTACGCTCTAAATGAAGGTGCTACCAGTGGTTCCTTGAGCAATGCCATTGAAGAATCACTTGTGGTTCCATAAAGGACCATGTTTTTATAAAAGAAATGTGTGACTAATTAAACACTCCCCAACCAGAATTGATTCTTCTATGGCAAGGCTCAAAGAACCCTTGGGAGTGCCATTAGTTTTCAGAGTGTAGGCCTCAATGTCCAGTTCTCTGGAATGATGGATGGTGGAGCTCCATCCAGTTCTTTTGGTACGGGTTGAGGAAGTTAGGGATGATGATGAGGTGGTGTGGTAATCCTTCAACATCCTGACCACAGTAATGCTTTTGTTTCTGAATGCAATCAAATCCTCACAGCAACGTTCCTCCAAAATCTAGTAGAAAGCCTTCTTCTCTGGACAGTAGAGACAGTTACTCCAACAGAAGAAGAATCAACTCTTTAATACCCTTGATTTCAAAAGAAGCGATGAGCAATGAGCAGGCGTCCAAATACTTTTGTCATCATTCCATTCCATTTATTCTCAATCATCTAACCTAAGCAGACTTGATTGGACCCATCTGTTCATCTAAATGTCCAATGTCCAGCCATGGCTGTGTTTGGAACTCGTGGAGAACTGCGACACGCCATTTTCCCAAGGTTTAGAGACCTCTACTGTCCAGGGAACAAGACTTTCTATAGGATTAGATTGCATTCAGCAACAAGAGCATTAGTAAGGTCAGTATGTTGGATGATCATCACCCCACCTCACCTCACCTCATCATCCCCAACTCACCCCAAAAGTATTGACTGGAGCTCTACCATCCATCATTCCAGAGAACACAGTTCTTCCACTGCTCCACAGTTCCTCAATGCTGGGGGACTTTATACCCCTCTATAGCCCACGCCTGGCATTAGGCAGCATGGTGCCTATAGGGTGCCAATAGGTTCATGATGTTTATCTGCTCCAGAGAGTCCTATTCTATTGGCAGTACTTCTTTACAGGGACTAGACAAGCTGTGTATGTGGTGTGTGTGCATTTGCAAATCATAGAAGGGGTGTCCACAAACATTTGGACATGTAGTGTACCTGTTTTTTTTAAACTTCTAAATCTTCTCAGTGTCAATATCAGTCAATATATAAAAAAAATATATATTCCAAGTCATATTGGAGCGTTTCTATTGGTCCGGTCGTCCTGAAATTTGGATACAGTGTAAAGAACAACTGCCAGATTCACATTATGAGGTGGTTTGAGACTGGGTGACTGTAATTGCATGCTGTCCGCAGGAGGGTGCAGCTTTAAAGGCTGCTAATCAGCTTTGTAGCCACATTGGCTGCTGTGCTGCTTATTCTGAAGGAGATTACCAGGACCGCCTCCCCACGTACCCTCCCCACTCATACTCAAACTGGTCATCTGTGCGGAAAACAGTGTTTACCTCCCAACAGCAGCTTCTCTGGGCTGACGGTACTTCAGGACCAGCTAAAACTGGGAATGGGGTTCAGTCCATTATAATACTCGGCCTTTTCACCAGTAACATTCATTCTCAAAGCCACCTAATTGACTCAAAATACACAATGTGTCCAAATATTTGTGGACACCCCTTCTAATGAATGCATTCAGTTGCTTTAAGTTGCACTTATTTCTGCTGACACAGCTTGTCAAGTCCCTGTAGAGAGAAGATCAACATGAACCTATGGGCACCATGCTGCCTAATGCCAGGCGTGGGCTATAGAGGGATATAAAGCCCCCCAGTATTGAGCTGTGGAGCAGTGGAAGAACTGTGCTTTCTGGAGCTCCATCCAGTATTTTTGGTACCTGACCTTAGTAATGCTTTTGTTGCTGAATGCAATCAAATCCTCACAGCAGTGCTCCTCCAAAATCTACTAGAAAGCCTTCTTCCCTGGACAGTAAAGACAGTTACTCCAACAAAAGCAGGATCAACTCTTTAATACCCTTGATTTCAGAAGAAGCGATGAGGAATGAGCAGGCGTCCAAATACTTTTGTCATCATTCCATTCCATTTATTCTCAATCATCCAACCTAAGCAGACTTGATTGGACCCATCTGTTCATCTGATTACTGCCTTCTTGATGAGCTGAGCTGAAGAGTGTTTGGATTTAGGTTCGTGCTGAAACCTGAAGGAAGGTAGATCTCCAGGAGGAGATCCCGGCTCCGCTACGCCCAATTCCAGCTGTGTTATGCACAGGAAATTCTAAAATATGCAGGGCAGGGGTTCTCCATCAGCGGGACTGAGAAGCGCTGCTCTGCACCATCTGAGCCCCTCCTCACTGCAACTGGGATCTGGACTTGCTTTATGAAACGATCACATCTCGAGCTCAGACAGAGGACTAAAGTGTTCAATTACAGGTTTTTTTGGGGGGGGTAATTTAAGTACCTGTGATACACAAGTTTCATTACAGACGATCTTCCGTCTAGACAGAAAGCACACAAGCGCAGCCCTAACCGCACGGCCCAGACGTCCTCATCTGTCCACACAGCTCTCAAACACATGTATGCACACTTATCCCGCCAAGGGGGACTGGAAAATCTGTGTGTGTGTCAATTACTGACCAGCAACCTCTTCGACAGCAGCCTCGAAGTCCCTTCCTTCTCCTCCCATTTTGCAGCTTCTCTGAACTGCTTTTGACTTTTGCTAAAACAGGGCTTTTCTGGCAGGTTCTGAGTCGTCGGAATGAACAGCTAAGATTTCAGTCCAAAGTTCGACATGCGTTCTTTCAAAACCCGTTTCTGAGCTAAATCCAGAAGCTGGCTGCAACGCCGGGAAGCAGGAGGCCAGCCAGAAAGCTGACTACATGAAATTTGGCTGAAGGAGAACTGCAGGCCTTGGTGCAAAATTAGTGAAATGTAGGGATGTAGGATCCTAAAATGTTGGCTCCGGGCAGATCCTGGCCTATTTGAATGGATCGGGTATTGGCTATTTTAATCCCAATCCAGTTCTGAGTCTTGCTGTCCTCTGTCCCCATTAACAGACCAATTATGTTGACCAAAAAGCACCATTAAAACAGGCTGTTTTTGCAGGTTGGGTTTCCTCTGTGGACTGTATGGACTGCAGGAGTGGACACTACGTTAATAACGTTTACATTCTACCTAATGTAAAAAAGAAAAGACAAAAAATTCAACATGTAAAATTTCATTCTCTCTGAAATCTCCAAAAGCCTGTCTGGGTTGTGTGGCGTACTCTTGTGCTGAGATGAAGGCATGCTTTAAACCCATCCATGCTGGTAAATCCATCAGGCTCTGAGCATGTGCTGGCTCATGGCCTGATGCAGCGGAGAGATCAGTTAGGATCAAGTCAAGCCTCGTCTGGATGCTGTGAAGGTTTAATTTTTGAAACTGACTCTAAATGTGAGCTGTAGTGTCGGACTGCTCAGCCTGCTCACCTACAGTACCGCAGGTCTTCTAGGTCACCTCATGGATTTCCATCAATAAGTCCAGTAAGACCAGTTAATTCTTACTGGACAGATTTTCAGACTTCAGAACTATGCTCCAAAGTAATCAAATATTTTTTTTTAGTTACCAGTTTTTAAACATTAAGTTTAATTATTTATTAAATGTAAACAACAACTAATATATATTCGTTTTGTTTACATTTAATAATTAATTAAATTAAAAAATATATGTATTTTTTAATTAATTTTTAATTTTATGTTTACATATTGTTGTGATTTATGCTATTAAACACCACTAATATTATATATATATATATATATATATATATATATATATATATATATATATATAAATATTAGTGTATTATTATTATTATTATTATTCTAATATTAGAATATATATATATATATATATATATATATATATATATAGATATATATATATATATATATACACAATATAATATTAGTGGTGTCAATCTAATTTTTAAATAAATTTATTAATTATTACATGTAAACAAAAGCTAATAGTTTTTGTTTACATTGAATAATTAATTAAATTTTATTTTACATTACATTTTACACCACTAATATTATATATATATATATATATATATATATATATATATATATATATATATATATATATATATATAATCAAAATATATATGTGTGTACATTATATATACATACACACATAATATAATATTAGTGGTGTCAATCTATTAAAAAGTTAGCATATAAAAAATAGCATAAATCACAACAATATGCTGGGATTAATCACGATTATTAATCACAAGTTAAATTGCTAGCTAGTGTCCATTTATTTTTCGTATAATATTTTATTGTAGTTTAGAGAAGTTTAGCCTCGAACACGACTGAGCTCAAACACAGAAGCTTTCATAGAAAAACAATGGAAGCGTTTAGGAGGAACAGCTCACAGAGAGCAGCTCAGTGTCCACCTAGTGTCTGTCAGACCGGTCAGGGCTGAGTGCTGAGCTCAGAGCAGAGTGCAGAAAAGCCTCCAACTGACTCAATAACTGCAGCAGAGCTCCAGACCTGCTGCTGCTGGTAGAGCTTAGAGTAAAGGAGGACAAGCTCCATATTAATAATGCCTGTGGGTGAATTGGTATGGAAAAGCCCTTATCCGGGTACTTCTGTACAAACTGGTGGGCTAGTTGTGGCCCTGGGCTGTTTAAGGGGTTAACTCTGAAGCGCACTGGTCACTGATGGTGATCATCTGGGAAATCCTTCAAGCTTGTTTGGCATTTGCCGTTCAAATCTGGATCTTTTTTTTTTTAGTAAACAGATTATAAATAATAAAACTCTTGCCCAATTTGCCCCCCGTAAACATCCCCAGAGTTCAGTGATGAATCGAACCCAAGCGAACTTCAAAGCTGCTTTTTGCCTGAAGACAGAAAACCGGCCCGGAGAGAGACACTGTCCTGTTTTCTCTGCCGTTGTGATTATCTGCTCTGGAACTTTATCACATTCCCCATCAGCCTGGCCAGTGTTTAGAGTCTGGTCAGTCTGTTTATTTGCGATCCTCTTAATGTCCAGTCAGGCCAGTTTAAAGTGTCCTTCGGCCGTCTCTACAAAGGCACACTACAGTAAACGCTCTGCGGTTATTTACAGCCCTATAAATACGTCCTTCTGCAGTTTGTCAGGTTCGGTCAGATGGAACTACAGAGTGTTTCACTTCTTCTTAGGAGGAACAGCTCACAGAGAGCAGCTCAGCCACCGAGTGTCTGTCAGATCACGTAAAGTTACAGAGTGGGGTCAGGGCCGAGTGCTGAGCTCAGAGCAGAGCCTCCAATAACTGCAGAGCTCCAGACCTGCTGCTGCTGGTAGAGCTTAGAGCAAAGGGGGAACAGCTCCTTATTCATAAAGCTAATGGGTTTAGAATGTGAAATCATTAAAGCTTCTGTAGGTGTCCCAATACTTTCTGTCCATATTAAGTATTTTACGGCTATGACCTGTGAGAATGATCCTGTGAATCATATAGGCAATCTGATGTGCTGATGTTTGATGCACACACACACATTGTCTGAATTCCTCATCCAGATTCCTCATACTGACACCTGTTTTCCTCTCTTTGTCCTGCAGCTGGTCTGCCATTCCTGATCATAGAGTCCAGCGCTGTCCGGCCGTACCGCCGTGGCTTCTACTGCAGCGACGAGTCCATAAAGTACCCCGCTAAGAACAGAGAGACCATCAGTGATGGGGTTCTATCAGCTGCCGGGACGCTCATCGTCGTCCTCTCTGTAAGTTTACCAAATGTACCAAGCACTCAGCAGCCGCCTGTCCCGTGCTGCAGCCGCCTGTCCCGCGCTGCAGCCGCCTGTCCCGCGCTGCAGCCGCCTGTCCCGCACTGCAGAACAGTGTACTTATGAGACTAAAGGAAAAAATGCTAGCAGCTAGTAGCATCTTGGCATGAACTGCTACTCTTCATGTTCAACTAAGTAAGAAAAATACCTCATAGGCTTTTATTAACATTAATATTTAGTTACTGTGTGCTTATTATTGAGGTATATATACCCCAATTTTTCCTAAATCTGCATCTCTACGTGTCTGGCAGCCGTTATATTCCAGGAATTTCATCTAACAGAGCTGAGTTAGCTAAATCTGCAGACTATGAATGGCATAAAGTCCCAACAGCAACATGAGAGTTGTGATTGGACATCAAGGTTATTTCAGCATAGTGATTTCTGAAGTTCAGATATTAGTACTGTGTTGTTAAAATTTCAATAATAACTTCTTTACATTATAATTATTATAATAATCATTTATTTGCATTATTTGAGCAGCAGTTTTTGAATAGTTGGCATTTCTACAGATAAATAAATGCTATAAATAGTAATATTTCTCTAAAAACACTGCCTATAAATAGTAGAACCAGAGAATCTGAGCATGGTCTCGTCACTTTGTCCAGAGCTCTTCATTTTGTCACTCAGCTTCATGCTCCTCAAAGTGTCTTCCATGGTATGAAAAGTAGGTCTTACCTAAATGATGATTTAAAAAATGGTTTAAAAGCCAACCAGCTCATTTCTACTGGCAGCTCATTCCACTCATTTATCAACATTTCTGCATAATTCAGCCTCTAAAATGGTCAGAGTTGGGCTTTGGTACGAAATGGAGGTTCATTGTAAAGAAACTTATCTAATCAGATTGTCCAGGTGTCGTCGTCCCCCCCCCCCCCCAAAAAAAAAAAAAAAACGTGTCCATACCTGAGTTTTATGTGGAATGTCGATGGTGGTAAAATAGTGGTAATCCCGTTTTCCTAAGGGACTATTGTGCCTCAAAATGCCCTACAGGTATCCATCCACCATGAATAGATTAAAAAAAAAAGACAAACAAAAAACATGGCACTCCGGCAGTGTATTCATAACCATTTGGCGTAACAGTCACTTTGTGAGGGAGCTTTTAGACGTTCACCCACCCAGAAAACCCTGGTTGAGAAGACGTTGAAAAGACGACTTTGCGCGCTGTCTTAACAAAGCTGATATTTGGTTGAAAAATTCTGCCCTTTCAGGTCGTTGAAAAGACGTCTAGACGTCTATGTCTGGACTAACCCCTAGTGCAGAAGGGCTTATCACACACTAAGGTGTATTACTGGGATTTTTGTACTAACTGGTGGGGCCATCCAGCGGAACATCGGCTTTCTAAGGGGTTAAACGTCTCTTTCTTTCCCAAAACGTCAGTATATGAAGCTTTTAAACAGCAGTGATCGTGCTCAGAAAGACTAGTCTGGGATTGTTCATTGACATTTTCATCAGGTTACTTTAATGGCTATATCAGGGCTATATGTATTCTATAAAAGATGTCCACTTTGGGGTTAAACACAGCCCAATTTTCACCAATGGCCAAACAGATGTAGCCCAAAAAACAATGTCCATATCGCTGCTGAACAATGTAAAACATTCATCTCCATGTTTGTCTGTTATTAGTTTTCTCCATGGTTTGAAGCCTGTAGCTGCTTCTGTTCACTGTGTTAATAATTCTGGATGAATGGACCAATAGAAATGCTTTAAATTACTTTACATAAGCACTTATTAATTTTACCAAGCCTTTTCCTGGAAAGTCACCATTTTGGAGATGCATGTTTTTCACTGGACGGCAACGGTATGACGTCTGGTGCTGGGTGGGTCTAGGTCTGTTTCCATTCACCACCACTGTGAACAGTTCTGACTTGAAAAGTCTGAAAGACTTGAATATTTAGAAATTGAGTGACGTAGAAACTTCGAAAATCTTTGGATTTCCCTTTTTAACTACTGATTTATTTATTTATTTATTTATTTTTGTGGCCAATTTTAGTCCATATTTCTTGTCTTTTTTGCAGTAACTTGGTGAAAGTGGCTTAATTGGGGCCTCCATTCAGGGCTGACTGTCAGACTACATTGTTTAAATCTTATAATCTGAAACCTTTGGTATCCAAAGCTTTGCTGTCGACTCTCAGACAGATCGGAATCGCTCCGGGTCCAATTTCCCGCAACATTTTATTTTTTAAGGTCATCTTAGCTGGTAGAGAGAGTCTTCAGTGTGATGCTCGCTCTGCCATTTCAACATCAGCTGGGTGCCAAAAGGATTTTTTGGAAACCCAGGTCCAGTCTTACTTCCCCTCCATTTGTCTGGTGCTCATCGGATGAGATAGTTCGGACACACATCACATTTATAAATAAATAAATAAATAAATAAATAAATAAAAAATAGATGCTGTTGCATGCATCCAGTCTCCACCCAGTAGCCATTTGTTTGGGAACCAGCCAAAAGGGTTCCACCAGAGGTGAAAGAACTGTAGGTAAACCCACAGTGTGTACTTAAATCCCCTTGTTTTCCTCTCTCTTATTCAGTCCATGTTAATGGCTGCTGGTGTGAAGCCTCGTTTGCATGGAGCCACACACTGCGCCACGCCAGACAGCAGGAAATGCTTAATTACTGTTTGTGCAATTTCAGGCTACATTTATGGGCTTTTTAGCAGGAGTTTGCGTGAAATGCTTGGGATGTGCACCAAGGAGCTCTTTAGATTTTCACACTTTACCAGCTAAGAATGCATTTACTGGGTATTTTTAGCGCCCAGATGTATAAATAGACTTGGGTTGGGGTGGAAAATGCTGAGATGCCATTTAACAAGCATATTTACCACCCTGTTATTTGCCTCAAAATGAAACATGCAGTTTTTCCTCGTACACAGTGTTTATGGAGGGTAAAAAATAAACTAAGCTTTTCTCTGATTGGCTGGTTTACTGATTTACGGCAACGCAGCGGCTCACAGGGCTCTCGTAATATTATAGCACAGTTTTCACAGTAAAACAAAAACACTGTAATTATTCCAGAGTCTTACTGGATAGTGCCGCTGTCCTTTAGCCCTGCCCCCCCTTGCTGGGTTTGGCTTGGCTTGGCTTAATTAATTAATTATATATATATATATATATATATATATATATATATATATGCTAATGCTTGGCTTAGCTGAGGGAGTCCAGTTTGTTTTCGAGAACAAAAATTGGACAATGGAGGGAAGAGATGGCATCAGCTAGCATTAGCTTTTAACCTATCACGGATCCCTGTTTGCACCCCTGAGGCCTGATTCCCATAGCAACCCATATTCCCATAACTGGAGTCTGGAGGTGATGAGCTGCTCTCTAGTATCAACAACACCAGTCGTCGTTGTCGGGTTTTACCATTTCGCCCAGCTTTTACTAGAGCTTTGACTAGTAGGCGGGGTTTATGTTCAAATATAACGAGTCGAGACTGTGATGTAACAGTTTTGGGGTTTTGGAATCGGCCTGTTTTCCAGCTCTGTTTAGGTTCTGCTGGAGGTTCTTCTGAAGGAGGACCGGCAGGGTTTGAGGTTCATGGTTTGTCTCAATATTCAACCATACCAAGAATCTAGGGCTCCTTTAAATGAGAGAGTCAGTCTGAATGAAATCAGCTGTTGCATCAAATAGCCACACATCCTTTCCCACTCTACCCTCTAACTAGACCCTTGTCTTGCAATAACTCAATCTCTCAGATTCCAGAGATGTTTTCGTTCGGCCCTTTCTTTTGGAAGTTGAGTTGGATTGACGGCGAGTCAAAAAAACTCTCTCGTCTAGGACTCAGAGAGTTGGTTTTTCCAAATGAGACGTTTTCATTTCCTTAAACAAGGAAGCGGGGGGACGGGAGGAATGTGCAGGATGATGGCGAGTTAACTGGTGGAGGATTTCACCGACGGGCGGGCCGGGAGTAGACCTGTACATACCAAAAAAGACAAGCAGTACTTCTCAGCCCCCCCCCCCCCAACCCCCCAGATACTTTAGTTTAAGCCAAGCCTGTTCGGTGGAAGAACCGATCAGCAGCAGTACTGGTAGACCGTCCCTGCTTTTAGGCCTAGGATCAGATCCCCCCCCTCTCCGCATAGCAGATTCTTTGATCAGAGTGTAATACACAAACGTCTTGGCTCTCATTGATGCTCCAGACTTCAAACTTGAGGCTCTAAACCAAACACCAGGCTACCAGCATGAGACTCGACAGCTAGCTCAGCACTTCTCTTTATTGGTACCAGCCATGAGCCCCTAAGATCCCCTCTCCACCTCCCCCAAAGTCCTTGCACGCACATTTCTCAGCGAGGAGTGTAAAAGGAGGGTGGAGGATGGGGGCCGGGGTTGAACACATGGGTTGCATTAACACTGCCCTCAATCATGCCGCCCCAGTGTGTTGCCCTGAGCTTCAAACTGGCCAAAATTCCAGAAGTGACATCCAGATGTGGAGAAATGGATTGGCTTGAGGACTGTGTGTTTAGCGATGAAGCGAAATGCCACTCAAACAGGCCGAGTGGAGGAAAAGCAGAAGAAGATGTCAGTCGGGAACGTGGGGCTCTATGAGATCTGGGCTTGTTTATGCAATTTTATCAGAGATCAATGATGATGATCTGAATATTAATACCTGCAGTTCTTTTGATCTTTCATATGAGCTGATGTTTGGTGATGTATTTATTAAACGCCAGAAGAGCAGAAATTTTAGCTGATGCTGGACTACTGCACTAAAATGTTGACAAAAGTATTGGGACACCTGCTCGTTCATTGTTTCTATTCAAATTAATTCGACTTGTCTTTATACTGATACGGGGCTGTACAGTACAACCAAACACTGTGAGGCTAAGTCTCCCGTGCAGAAATAGGTAGGACATGATACAATAGTGCAAGGACAGTAGACACATTAGGGGACAGGGTGCATAAACAACAAGTACAAACGCCATAAATACAAAAATATACAAATGTGTGCATGAAGGCTGGGTTGATTAAGGTCCAGACTAAGTTACTGTACTGACAGTAAAATGCAGGAAGTCTGTAGAGCAGTGATGGATGTGTGACGAGTGTACAGTGCAGTAATGAGTATAGCAGCTAGTGTTCAGGTAGAGGAAACAGTACACAGCTTATTTCCTGTTTCAGTTAAATAATAATAAAATCAAAATAAAATCAAGGGTATTAAGATAAGATGAGATAATTCTTTATTAGTCCTACAGTGGGGAAAATCACAGTTCACAGTGTCACAGCAGCAATGGGATAGGAAGACATTGAGATGCAAAACGTAGATAAATGACCTATATAGTCAAAAACTCTGAAGAAAAACAATATTATTTACAGATTATTTACAGATAATTGCAAATTGACCCTTAATTGTACATGTGTATGTGGGGGGGGGTGGTATTGCACATTGTAATTCATAATGTATTATGATTTATTAATGTATTCATTTATTAATTTAGAGTGTCTCCTGCTTTTGATGGAGTAACTGTATCTACAGTCCAGGTTAAACATCTGCATTTTATTTGTTTTGTAGCATTTATAAGTCTCTAACATTGGTGGATTGAGTCCCTACAGCTTCTTGTATCTGCATCAGTAAATGTGTACGAATAGCAGATAGCAGTGCAAACCACATACTAGCCTTTTCCTCTCTCTGCATTGTGTGATACTGGGAAACCTGACAAGGACTAAACTGGGGAAAACAAAGATTTAAAAAATCTTTTGTGCTGTAGGTTTTTTATATACAGTAGTTTTTTTATGTGCAACAGCTAGTTCCTTACGTCCATCCTTACGTTTAGCGTATAATACACTGGTAGTTACAGCTGCTGAGGTTTACTGTAAGTCACAGCATTTAAAATGGAAACAACCATAAAAGGTAGATCCAGATCTGACCCAGACATGAAAATGCAAGGCAGCAACAGGTTCTAAGTTTTCTACAGAAAAACAGTGCAAAATTTTACTGTAGCATTTTAATATATTTTTAATTTTTTTTTTTTTTTTTTTTAATTTATATAAAGCCCCCATACATTTATATACATTTAAATAGTTTATTATATGATATACTTAGTATTTTTATTATTATAAATGTATAATTTTTTTTATTATTATTATTATTATTCAGGGGCCCCGAGGCACGGTCACTATGATCAGTTGATCGCTGGTTCGAATCCCGATCATGCTGCTAGTTATTAGCAGTGGCGTTTGCGGGCTAGAGCATCGAAGCATCGAGGGTATGTGGCGCCTCCCTCCAGGTGCATTGGTTGCCCGGCGGCAGTTAAGGGGGCGTGTTTTGGTCTACCTTCACTAGTGTCGGGGGCATTGCGGGGGTAAAAACAGATTAATATAAATAAATAAATGAATATTATAATTATTATTCATTAGGTTCATATTAATAAATTGTAAATAAACGAATCCGTATATGGTGAAGATGTGCTTTAGTGCTGAGCAGCTCCTACACACAGTACGGTTATTTGCACCATATGGTGGAGATTTGCGTCACTCAGGCTGATTAGGAAGTGACACTGTTGGCCTTACCCGCCCCCCACTGAAAATGGCAGACTTTTCGCATTGTGTGACAGGGAGGTGTGGGTAGGTAGGCATAGGTAGTGGGTGGGGAAACTAACAGGGACTCTCCAGAGCAGATAAACATTGATGAACCTATTGGCACCATGCTGCCTAAAGCCAGGCGTGGGCTAGAGGGATATAAAGCCCCCCAGCATTGAGCTGTGGAGCAGTGGAAGAACTGTGATCTCTGGAATGATGGATGGTGGAGCTCCATCCAATACTTTTGGGATGAGTTAAGGAGTTGGGGATGAGGTACAGTGGGGTGGTGATCATCATCCAACATCTTAACCTCACTAACTAATGATTTTGTTGCTGAATGCAACAGACTTTTGTCCATAGAGTGTGTGTATATATATGTATGTGTGTGTGTGTATATATATATATATATATATATATATATATATATATATATATATATATATATAATTGAATATAATTTTTAATGTTTTGCCAAAAAGTCAAATAATTTTTGGGCCGAACTGCCATTAACCCATCCTCTCTTTGTATCCTCAATGCCTCACCCAGATCACAATAGGCGAGAGCTACAGGATCCACTACCTGCACGAGGGCTCCAACGCATTTGTGAGGAACCCCTACTTGTCAGCCCTCTACAAGCAAGTTGGGGTTTTCATCTTCGGCTGCGCGGTCAGCCAGTCCTTCACGGACATCGCCAAAGTGTCCGTGGGCCGCTTGCGACCTCACTTCCTGGACGTCTGCAGGCCGGACTTCTCCATGATCAACTGTTCCCTCGGTTACATCACCGACTACATGTGCACGGGAGACGACAGCAGGGTGCAGGAAGCTCGGTATGACGTGAGGCTTATCAGGGCCTTATTAGTACTTAAGTTTTAGCACATATACAGCTTCTAGATTATTAGCCTAATCAAACCATTGAAACCAGTGAAACCATTGAAAGCGTTGCGTTTTGTAGCCGTCTCCAGCCGAGCTACAGGGCTGGTTACGTAAGGATATTAGAATGTGCCTCAGCTGTATTATGTAGGCTAATGCCTGTGAGGAAATTGATGGATGTGCATCGTTGCACCTGTGAGGATTATCTGCAGTCTCCATTCATTATGTTAAGCTGTGCTAAGATCTGATGCTCGTGCATAGACTAACAATGATATCTGGTGCTGCCCTTGTCCTTGTACTGTTTTTTTATTTATTTATTTATTTAAATTCTCTACAAATCTATAATTCGGTATTGAAAAGGTCCTGAAATCGTTTTAATCTCTCAACAGGAAGTCATTTTTCTCAGGCCACGCCTCTTTCTCCATGTACACCATGCTCTACTTGGCTGTAAGTATGCACAACAGTCTACACACAGTTAATAATACACACTATGGCTGGGCGATATGGTAAAAATATTCAAAGACATTTTCACATTTTCACATTTCGCGATCGCAGACAATCTGCAATAGTATTGGCAGATTTTAAAAAATTACTGATTCAGATACTCTCCCGTACTGAGGGCAGTGATTGTAATTCAGAATCTGCTGCACTTCATCCAATTAAAAGTGACTAATTAGTTAGTAATGAAATGTGCAGTTAATCTGTGTCCTGTAAGCACTGACAATACCCTTGATATGCTTAGAAAAACATATTACGTACAATGTTAACTAAATTTATCACAATACAATATTAAATATTCTGATATCGCCCAGTCCTAATCTGCACTTTCTATTTTATATTTATTTGATATACAATACACTGCAGGTTCTTCCCTGTAGTAATGCCTGTAGTATCACAATGCTCAGTTAAACAATAAGATGGCTTAAATACACCAATCACAATCACTGTCAAAACGCAAATTGTCCCTGTCATGCAAAAACCTTATATATGAAATAAATTTGAAAAAATATATATTTATTTTATTTTTATTTTATTTATTTATTTATTTTTTTTATTTTTTTTTTTTTTCTACATTTTTTTGACATCATGTGAATCAAGTTTCCTTCTCCTGTAAAACTGCTGTTTAGAAGATACAAGGTTGTGTGACAGCAACAAAATAGTTATTGTTTTGTCGTCCCTGTCATGCAAAAACCTTATATATAAAATAAATTTGGGAAAAAAAAAAAAATATATATATATATATATATATATATATATTTTTTTTTTTTTTTTTTTTTTTGATTGAACACATAGTTCTGTTCACATTTGTACAGCATTAACTTTTGTTTTTATTTAGTCATTTTAATCAATGCAAAACTACAATATAAACCAAAAATTCAAAGTTTCAAAATTACCAAATTATTGGCAAATTGCAGTTCTGAAAATATGGAGAACTTTCCACACCTTGTGCATCTCTTTAATGCAGTTACTTTCATAACTTTTAGCCAGAAAACAAAAATTCTACATTCGTTAAATGTGAGAAATTCATTAAATTCTGTTTAATAAGGTTAACTCTCTTGTCTGTGGTTCTGCAGTTGTACCTACAGTCCAGGTTCACCTGGGAGGGGGCCCGGCTCCTGCGGCCGCTGGTGCAGTTTACCCTCCTCATGATGGCCTTCTACACCGGCCTATCCCGTGTCTCTGATCACAAACACCACCCCACTGATGTACTGGCCGGCTTTGCGCAGGGCGCCCTGGTGGCCTACTGCATCGTGAGTACTCCTGTTCCTTCGCTCACACATACAGTTACATTCCTACAGTAGATACACCTGTTGTCATTGTTAGGGTTGCTAATAGCGATGATAGATTAATTTACCTGAAGATCTGAATTCATTACTGATATTATGATGATTAAATCTACAGATTTACTTTATTATAGCTTATTTGGTTCAATAATTTAATAAAAACACTCACCAAGCACTTTATTAGGAACATGGGAAGATGGCCTTGATTGCACTGAAAATTTGGCCTTTGGTGTGGACTCAGATTCTGGTTCATGTTGACTCTGCAACTGGATCACACAATTCCTAAAGATTGTTCAGGAGCACTTGCTTTTGCTTCATGCTGTGAAGCTCCCATTCCACCACATCCCACAGGTGATCTACTGGATTCAGATCTGGTGACTAGAAAGAACAGTGAAGCAGTTCTGCTTTGTGAGATCATCAATCATGCTGGAGGCAGCCCTTAGAAGATGGTCAGTTGTGGTCATGAAGGAATGCACATGGTGGTTTTAATGAGTTCAAAGTGAGCCAAGATATAGTCTATAGTCTTCAGTTGTCCAGTATCCAACAAACCACTTCCACCTCAGCTTTCTGTTCTTGGCTGACAGAAGTGGAACCATTGGTCTTCTGCTGCTGTAGCAACCCTTTTTTTTTTTAAGAATTAGTAAATGCGCAAGTGTCCCAATACTTTTGTCCAGTGTGTGTGTATATATAATTGAACATCATTTTAAATTTTTTGCCAAAAAGTCAAATAATTTTTTGGACCGAACTATTGGTCTTCTGCTGTTGTAGCAATACTTCTTTTTTTTTAAGAATTAGTAAATGCGCAAGTGTCCCAACACTTTTGTCCAGTGTGTGTGTATATATAATTGAACATCATTTTAAATTTTTTGCCAAAAAGTCAAATAATTTTTTGGACCGAACTATTGGTCTTCTGCTGTTGTAGCAATACTTCTTTTTTTTAAGAATTAGTAAATGCGCAAGTGTCCCAACACTTTTGTCCAGTGTGTGTGTATATATAATTGAACATAATTTTAAATTTTTTGCCAAAAAGTCAAATAATTTTTTGGACCGAACTATTGGTCTTCTGCTGTTGTAGCAATACTTCTTTTTTTTAAGAATTAGTAAATGCGCAAGTGTCCCAACACTTTTGTCCAGTGTGTGTGTATATATAATTGAACATAATTTTTCTTTTTTTGCCAAAAAGTCAAATAATTTTTGGGCCAAACTGCCATTACCCGTCCTCCTGCTGTTTGTTCACCACAATTGTACAGAGTTACTGTAGCCTTTCTGTCAGCTCTAACCAGCCTGACCGTTCTAGGTTATTGACCCCAGGGTTTCCGTCTGCAGAACTGACCCTCACTGGTAAACTTTTAAAGACGGTTGTGCTGAAAATCCCTTAAGATCCGCAGATCTAGACATACTCAGACCAGCTCGTCTGACACCAACAGTCAAGCAATGCTTAAAAAATCGGCTGATAATGGTCCTGATAAAATGCTCGGTGAGTGCACACTGTTGGCGACTAGGCCTGGGCAACAGGGACGACTGTAATCATCTCCAGTGCACAGTCCAGTAGACGATCCTGATAGCGAATAACACTGTGTTTTCATTTCCCAGGTGTTTTACGTCTCTGATCTCTTCAAGTCAAAAGACAGAGGTTCTTCGATGACGTCGACTCCCTTAAAGAAAGACCTTCTACCAACTGTAGACCGGAACAACCATCTCACTCTAGCATGATGCAAATGCTAACCGAAGCCTAGCATACTCTGAAGAGTCCAGCTGACATGGACTTGGGCAGCTTAACAGTCAGTGGGCTAGCTGAGGCTGGATGGGTCTGCCCATCAACAGACTAGCCTGTACTGGACCGATCTAAACCACATGCAAGGCTTAATGTGCCAAACCTGGGCCATCTGCGATTTCAGGCCTGCATAAAGTACTCTACTTACAATTTAACCTGAGAGGCCGTGAAGAGTTCCAGCTCTACCAGATGGAGAAGTCTTTTCCTCCAGGCAGTGTCTTTTCCACAGAATCCTGAATTCACCACCTCAAATGGACAGCAAAGCTACGTCTGGTAACTGAGAGAGCAGATGAGCTCTTGGAAACCGTTGTCATATATCGTATGCCTCTAACTTTCACTTATGAAAGACTACAAATTCCTAGCCCAGAGGAAGGATTTTAAATGTTAGATTCTGATTATTTTTGAGAATATAGCACAATTTACACGACTTGAGATATTAGTGGTTTAAATGTAAAGGCTTCTACAATGCCCATTGTTTTAAATTGGGTGAGCGTTTGTTAATGTTAAAGGGTAAACCCAAACATGCTAACATGGTTAACAGAGACAAAAGCTGTAAAGGCCAGTCTTTATATTATTTTTTTTATAGCTCTAGTTCTTTAAATAAAGAACAAACACAAAAATGCTATCCCAGCTAACAATGGAAAGCAATTTTCATATTTGCATACTTCTAGCTCTTCAGCTAAAGACAAACCCAAACATGCTAACACGGCTAACAATAACAAAGGCTAGTAGAGACCAGTTTTGATATCTCTAGCTCTTTAGCTAAAGACAAACCCAAACATGCTAACACGGCTAACAATAACAAAGGCTAGTAGAGACCAGTTTTGATATCTCTAGCTCTTTAGCTAAAGAACAAACCCAAAATGCTAACATGGCTAACAATAACAAAGGCTAGTAGAGACCAGTTTTGATATCTCTAGCTCTTTAGCTAAAGACAAACCCAAACATGCTAACACGGCTAACAATAACAAAGGCTAGTAGAGACCAGTTTTGATATCTCTAGCTCTTTAGCTAAAGAACAAACCCAAAATGCTAACATGGCTAACAATAACAAAGGCTAGTAGAGACCAGTTGTGATATCTCTAGCTCTTTAGCTAAAGACAAACCCAAACATGCTAACATGGCTAAAAATGACAAAGGCTAGCAGAGACCAGTTGTGATATCTCTAGCTCTTTAGCTAAAGAACAAACCCAAAATGCTAACATGAATATCATTGAAAAGGTTTTTAAAGGCCAGTCTTAATATTTTTTATATCTTTAGCTCTTTAGCTAAAGACAGACCCAAACATGCTAACATGGCTAACAATAACAAAGGCTAGTAGAGACCAGTTTTGATATCTCTAGCTCTTTAGCTAAAGAACAAAACCGAAAATGCTATCACGGCTAACACTGAAACAGTAAAACCAGGTTTTCATATCTTCAGCTATTGATCTGAAAGACAACCCTCAGAATGCTAGCTAAAAACACGGCTAACAGTATCAGGGGGCTGCAGAGGCCATTTTTTCAGATCTCGCACAGCCCTTGCTTTGATGGGTGCCCATTTTTTTTACGTTAAAGGCCAATTCCAGCAATGCTAACCGTGAACAAGACTGACTGCGGCTAGTGTCCGCATGTCTTTAGCTTCATGCCTACGAGCTCTCTCTCTCTACGAGTGTTTTGGGCGAGTTATGACGTTCGTTTGTTATCGAGGTCTCGAGACGTGAACACAGGTTCATGGTGAATGGAGAGGGACCTCTATCTGCTGGTCTGAGATGAGTCCCTACAGAAGAAACACAACTCTAGTTGCGTTTAGGTTTAAGCTAGATTGATCACTTTTGAATGTGAAGGTGTGTGTATGTGTGAGTGTGTCTGTGGTCCTGATGATGAGACTGTACGTATATGAGAGACCACTATAAACGGGTCTCAGTGGAAGTGTGTGTTTGTCAGGGCTGGGAACCTACAGTGTTTTGTTTTTAGGTATATTTTTGTGTAATGAAAAAAAAAAAAAGACTGTGGATCTTAAACTGTACTCTGATACCACTTCATGAATAAAGTTGCGTTGCAGCTAATCATATGTGCTCATCTAACATCTGTTCATCTGAACCAAAAGTTTGTGGACACTCCGTCTAATGGATGCATTCCATTGCTGCCTACACTGCTTCTCCAGGCCCTGAATCTCTGGAGCAGATAAACAAGGAACCTATTGGCACCATGCTGCCTAATGCCAGGCCAGGTGTGGGCTAGTAGAGGGGTATAAAGCACCCCATTGACATTGAGCTGTGGAGCAGTGGAAGATCGGTGTTCTTTGGAATGACGGTGGTGCTTTTGGGATGAGTTGGGGATGAGGAGACCTCACTAACGCTCTTGTCGCTGAATGCAATCAAATCCTCACAGCAATGCTCCTCCAAAATCTAATAGAAAGTCTTCTTCTCTGGACAGTAGAGACAGTTACTCCAACAAAAGCAAGGGGAACTAATAGCCTTGAGTTCAGAAGAAGCAATGAATGAGGCGGTGTCCCAATACTTTTGTCCATATGGTGTATTCTAAAATATGAAAAAATTATCTGACCGGTCAAACTGAGCCACATGTCCAGAACTGCTCAGACTGCACAGTGTCCTTCTGAAATCAGATGTACTAAAACTGGATATGACCCACAGCTTTATCAGAATCTGTAACTATATAAGTAATAATATAAGTAATAATAATAATAATTCTCTTACTTAAATTCACATTAAAGGCATATAGCAGATGTTCTTCTCCAGAGCGACTTCTAAAAGAGCTTCACTGTCACTCAGAAAATACCCTCAGCTAGTTTATATCGGCTAGAGTCCAGAAGATCCTCTAATCTTAGACTCTACTAAATACAGAAGTCAGTCTGGAGACACAGTCCTCCCAGAGGAGGAGGGTCTTCAGTCTGGGTTTGAGGACAGCGAGTGTTGGACGGTTGCTGTTCGGACACCCGGGGGAAGTTCGTTCCACCACTTCGGTGCAGGACAGAAAAAAGTCTGGACGCTCGTCTTCCGTGGATCTTAAAGGATGGCGGGTCGAGCCGAGCCGTACTTGAAGCTGGAAGGGCTCTCGATGCAGATCGGCTTTTGACCATCACCATCAAGTACGGAGGTGCTGGCTGGTCCGGTCTTGGCTTGTAGGCCAGAGTCAGGGTTACAGGGCTATTGCAGGGGGCTGATGATGTAAAGAGGAAGACCAGTCAGAAGGGAGCTGCAGTAATCAAGTCTTAAAATAACAAGAAACTGAACGAGCACCCGGATGACCTCAAGGCCTAGAGAGGAAATTATTCAATTATTTTCATGAAAGAATACCAATCAGATTCTGCTTAAAATTTACATAACTCTAGATATAAGTGGTATAAAATTATAGGCTTGTACAATGGCCTATGTGTTAGAGGATCAACAGTCAGCACATTCTGTATAGCTCCGCCCCCCCATGCTTCAGTAGTTATCGTCACTCTCAATCTCTCAGTCTCAGTCTCCCCAGCCAGCGAGTGGCAACCTCCCGCTTGATCAGAGATCTTTGGAAATCCACTACAGAAGCTGGATGTTGGGATTGGGGTTTTCACTACAAGGGAATGAACCAACACAAACACTGAAGCGGAATACAACTTTTACCTAAAATGAACAGTGCTTGGCATTAGGGGTGGGCAATATGATGATACAATAAAAAGACAAAAGTATTGGGACACCTGCTCATTCCTCATTGTTTCTTCTGGAACTCAGTCAAAAATCTTTTATGTCCATGATGTAAATATTGTGTAGAAAGGTCCTGACGAATTGACCAATAGAAATACTCCAAAATTACTTGGAATCAGATCTTTTTACATTGGCTTCCATTGAAAGTTACTGTAAAGTTAGGAGGTTTTTGCGACAATATGTTGTTTATTTGAGTTTAAGAAGATCAGAAGAGTCACAGTGGAGAACCGGTATTTAGTCATTAATCGAATCAGATCAAATCTAATCACATTTATTTGATATTGCATTGTTTTATAACTGGAGTTGTCACAAAGCAGCTTTACAGAATCATAAAAACCGAAGACCCCCGGTGAGCAGCCAAAGACCACAGCGGCAAGAAAACCTCCCTTAGAGCTGGAGGAAGAAACCTTGGGAGGAACCAAGACTCATCCTCCTCTGATCAGAAGTATTTATAAATTATTAAAAATAATCACAAAACCACAGAATAAGACTGATCTACTGCTCTGGTGTGCTGATATCATCATAATATCATAATATAATAATATAATAATTATAATATAGCCAGTATAACTAATATAATCATAGCAGTGATGATCAGAGTGAGTAATGATGGTAATGGTGGTGATATTAATAGTGGCAGATAGTTAAGAGTCTATGTAGGTTTTAACATGGTCATTAGGCAGGTAGCAGTGGCAGGAGGGTAGGCAGCTAGTCTGACACAGGTGGCAGTGGAGCCTGGGTTTCAGTCTAGAAGGTGGCAGCTGGTCTAACGCAGGTACAGGGGACCCCAACAGGTCAGGCTGGATGAGTGGGCAGCCCTTAACTCAGAGAAGATAAAGAGACAGAGTTCTGAGTTCTGAATGGATTTATAGAGAGCAGAGAATGCTGAACAAACTATTTTATTATAACATTAATAATTAACACATAAAATGATTACAAGAAAGAAGGGTCATCAGAATTGTATGCCCCACCCCCCCACCCCCAAGTCGACCAGGCTTTCAAGTCAATGCAGCAAAAACATCATTATCATAATCACAGGTTTTACACTGTTGAAATTTCCATTTTAATAAAAGGCAGCAGACGGGAATTCTCAGGGGAAGCTGGTTCCTCGGGAAAACGGCCCGTTGATTTGGAGGGGCTTTTACTGCTGTGGTATTTTAACTGGACCCATACCCTGGAATTCCCTTCATGTGGCAAACTGGCATGTCACTTTCTCACAAGCCATCGCTAATTTATCCCCCTGACACACTCAGACTTCAGATAAAACACTGTGCACATTCTCGCCACAGTCGGCTTGTTTTGTTCAGACAGATTTCCTAAAGATCAAAGAGCCAATGAAACATTACACATTATCCCGTATATCCATGAATCTCTCTTCTGTCTGCAGTGTGAGAAACGTTTATTTTGGTAATTCTGGAATTTCAGTCTCCCCAGCCAGCGAGTAGCAACCTCCCGCTTGATCAGAGAGATCTTTTGAAATCCACTACAGAAGCTGGATGGAGTTGGGGTTTTCACTATGAGGGAATGAACCGACACAAACACATACATACGGAATACAACTTTTACCTAAAATGGACAGTGCTTGACATTAGGGGTGGGCAATATGATGATACAATAAAAAGACAAAAGTATTGGGACACCTGCTTATTCCTCATTGTTTCTTCTGGGTATTAAAAGGTATTAAAAAGAGTTTCTCCTGCTTCTGTTGGAGTAACTGTCTCTACTGTCCAGAGAAGAAGGCATTGTTGTGAGGACTTGATTGCATTCAGAGACAAGAACACTAGTTAGTGAGGTCAGGATGTTGGATGATCACCAATCCACCTCATCCCCAACTTCCCAACTCATCCCAAAAGTACTGGATGGAGCTCCACCATCCATCATTCCAGAGAACACAGTTCAGAGAGAACTCCAGAGCTCCTCAATGCTGGGGGGCCAGCATTTATACCCCTTTATACCCCTCCAGCCCACACCTGGCATTAGGCAGCGTGGTGCCAATAGGTTGATGTTGATCTGCTCCAGAGAGTCCTTTTCTATTGGCAAATACTTCTCTATAGCTGAATGCATTCGTTAGAAGAGGTGTCCAGAAATATTTGGACATATAGTGCATCAGGACCAAAGCATCAGCACTCTTTTCAGACACTACACAGTGAATGTGCACCGATTATCTAAAAATCTCAAGTCCTCAAAACTGCTGGAAAAATCATTTCAAGGCATTGCACAACATCTCCCAGTGGTCTACAAGCCAGAAGCACGTCCAGCGTTGCAGTAAAGTAAAGGAGCCAGGCCAAGCTTTTGGAAACTATTCTGCCGACCACCTCTCGGCCTCTCTCTCGCTCCCTCTCTCCCTCTCTCTCTCT
Source organism: Salminus brasiliensis (assembly GCF_030463535.1). Lineage (NCBI taxonomy): Eukaryota > Metazoa > Chordata > Actinopteri > Characiformes > Bryconidae > Salminus > Salminus brasiliensis. The sequence goes on from NC_132886.1 coordinate 4,638,653, forward strand.
CTCTCTCAAAGACACTTCATCCGAGTGCGACACTCCTCGCTCTCTGTTTTCCTTCTTGTGTTTTTTTGCCATTGAGGAATTCGCACAAATTATCTCCACATGTTCCAGAGGAGCTCCCGTGGGAAGCAGTCGGGGAGCGTGATATTGCTGACTGAACACAAACACAGACTTCAGCATGAGACGGCCCCATCGGCCTCTCTCCACACGACCACCTGGCAGCTGCTTGCAGACGGCAAAGCACCATCAAACTGTGGTTCGAGATGAAGAGCCAATAAATGTCAGTATACAGAGCTGCTGAGAAGGTCAAGTTATTGTCAAAAAGATATAAAAAGACTAGTGCAACTCTCAGGTTTCAACCCTTTATGTAATGTCACAAATAATGGAATGGAATAATGGAATAATGAATAAAAAAGAAATGTGTGTAGTACTGTGCAGAAGCCTTAGTCTGCTGTAGAAAAGGCTTTTTACTATTTGTAAAATAATATACCTATCTTAAATATTGAAAGACATTTTCCCTTTTGGAGATCAGTTCCTCTTCTACTAACTTAGCTAATAACAGGAACATAGATTTGGGTGCCGAAACTTTTGCACGACTCTGTATCTCAGCAGTGAGATACCTGTAAAACTCTATATAACATTAGAACAAATCCAAATGAACATAAAGTCAGTTCAGTGGGAATATTGTGCCCTTGGTCAGTACAATTGTTGATATCTTAGTTAGAAGAACATAGAAGAGCACAATTAGGACACAGTTAGAAGATCACAGTACAGCATAGTCAAAAGAAAACCATTGGAAGAGCACAGTTAGAAGAACACAGAAAAGCACAGATCACAGCACAGCACAGTTAGAAGATCACAGTTACAAGAAAACAGTTGGAAGAGCACTATTAGGACACAGTTAATAGAGCATAGTTAGATCACACTTAGAAGGGCACAGTTACAATAACAGTTAGAGGAACCCAGAAGAGCACAGATCACAGAACAGCACAGTTAGAAGATTACAGTTAAAAGAGTACAGTTAAAATGGTATGAAAAAGCATGGTAAAAAAGAACACAGAAGAGCACAGATCACAGAACAACATAGTTAAAAGAACACGGAAGAACACAGTTAGAAGAACACAGTTAGAAGATCACAGTTAGAAGAACACAGTTAGAAGAACACGGAAGAGCACAGTTAGAAGAACACAGTTAGAAGAACACAGTTAGAAGAACACGGAAGAGCACAGTTAGAAGAACACAGTTAGAAGAACACAGTTAGAAAAACACAGTTAGAAGACCACAGTTAGAAGAGCACAGTTAGAAGAACACAGTTAGAAGATCACAGTTAGAAGAACACAGTTAGAAGAGCACAGTTAGAAGAACACAGTTAGAAGAACACAGTTAGAAGATCACAGTTAGAAGAACACAGTTAGAAGAACACAGTTAGAAGAGCACAGTTAGAAGAGCACAGTTAGAAGAACACAGTTAGAAGAGCACAGTTAGAACACAGAAAAGCACAGTTAGAAGAGCACAGTTAGAAGAACACAGTTAGAAGAACACAGTTAGAAGAACACAGAAAAGCACAGTTAGAAGAACACAGTTAGAAGAACACAGTTAAAAGAACACAGTTAGAAGAGCACAGTTAGAAGAACACAGTTAGAAGAACACAGAAAAGCACAGTTAGAAGAACACAGTTAGAAGAGCACCGTTAGAAGAGCACAGTTAGAAGAACACAGTTAGAAGAACACAGTTAGAAGAACACAGAAAAGCACAGTTAGAAGAACACAGTTAAAAGAACACAGTTAGAAGAACACAGTTAGAAGAACACAGAAAAGCACAGTTAGAAGAACACAGTTAGAAGAGCACCGTTAGAAGAGCACAGTTAGATGAGCACAGGTTTAGGTGCTGTCATCACTGTAAACACCAGACACTGTATGGATTCGTCCAGTTCCACCAGCAGCTCACCTGACTTAAAAGAGAACACCATCCTTTTTCTACATTTCAGGGCAGTTCTTAGTTAATAGTAGGACTCTTTACAGTGGTGGTGAATAGAACCAGATGTCTGAGGAGTTCAGTGCCTCTAAAAGCCACATCACACAACTATTACACAACATACCTACGAGTGTAGAGCCTGATGTTTCAGAGCGTTTGACTGGAGTTACAAGTCGTTTTTAAACAGTACATGGTGGAGGGAAACATGCAGGCCACTGTGAGGATACATCTGTTGCATACATACCTATTCACCTCCCAGTCACTCCACAGTTGTCTTGAGATTTCCCAGTGTAACGACTAGGACAACCTCCTTTCGATTATTTATGTTGAAGGTCAGGGCACTTTTGAAAACCTTTAACTACTTTGGGGGAGCTTTTTAATGCTGTATATTTGTGAAATGCATGCTGGGTACTGTAGTGTGAGAACAACCGATGAGGCTGAGGGATGCAGTGCTGAGCTACATGGGTTTGAATGGGTTTGAGGGCATGGTGTTCAGTTATACACAGAGTTCTGTACAGGTTACTGTAGCTATGTGCCATTGTGTGGCTTATTGCTTCCTCAAGCCCTTGCATTCCAAACCCTGTCCCAGTGGACTGGGCGGACAAACTCTGCAACCACTCCATCCGCACCATAACCCCACCATGAATCATTCATAACACAAGAGACTCCCCTCGCAGATTTGACCCTTTGTGGCGACCAAAAAATGTGCGAGGTGGGCGAGGTTATGAATGAATGGTGGCGAGTTCACTGAAACTAAAGACTTCCAGATTTTCTGAGCCAGAACAGTAAAGCAGGATCTGGGCCTGCTTTACTCTGGTTAGCTTCAGTCAACTTTAGTGTTCTCTGATCAGTAAACCTAAATCAGCTCATGAAGGGCTGGATAATTAATCCTTTTACAACTATCACATTTTATTTATAGTGTAAAAACTCAAAAATGTCTCAAAAACAAGTTATGTTGAAAGTTTCACCTCCTTCCTCACTTGCAGTATCAGTAGTTTTATGCTGTTGTCCAGTATTTCCTACCGAAATTTATTTTTTCCAGTTCATAACAAAAAACAATCAGGGTTGATTTTTTCCTCTTAAATTTGACGCATATAAGTACGTTCTGTTGTGAGGTGCTATTAGCCTGTATTGCGCCTTTTTCAAAATGCAGTCTGGGTCGAAAAACTCTAGATTTTAGATGGGTTTCCTGTTTACAAACATTACTGGGGGCACGAGCAGCAAGAAGACAAAAGTGATGGAACAGCAGATAGTAATGTTAGTCAACTACTGTCATCAATGTAGATTTCACAGTGTTTATGAAATCTTGCTGACTCACTAATAAAATACAGGTACAGAGTTTGGATCTGTGATCTTCTAACTATGTTCTTCTAACTGTGTGATAACAACACAGTTAAAAAAACTGAAGAAAACGGCGTGAAGAACACAGTTAGAAAAACACAGTAAAACACAGTTAGAAGAACACAGGAAAGCATCGTTAGAAGAACACAGTTAGAAGAACAGTTAGAAGAACACAGTAAAACACAGTTAGAAAAACAGTTAAAAGAACACAGTTAGAGGAACACAGTTAGAAGATCACAGTTAGAAGATCACAGTTAAAAGAACACAGTTAGAAGAACACAGGAAAGCACAGTTAGAAGAGTACAGGAAAGCACAGTTAGAAGAGCACAGTTAGAAGATCACAGTTAGAAGAACACAGGAAAGCACAGTTAGAAGAACACAGTTAGAAGAACACCGGAAAGCACAGTTAGAAGAACACAGTTAAAAGAACACAGTTAGAAGAACACAGGAAAGCACAGTTAGAAGATCACAGTTAGAAGAACACAGTTAGAAGAACACAGGAAAGCACAGTTAGAAGAACACAGTTAAAAGAACACAGTTAGAAGAACACAGGAAAGCACAGTTAGAAGAGCACAGTTAGAAGATCACAGTTAGAAGAACACAGGAAAGCACAGTTAGAAGATCACAGTTAGAAGAACACAGTTAGAATAACACAGTTAGAACATCACAGTTAGAAGATCACGGTTAAAGGGGGCATAGTTGAACTCCAGACACTGTATGGATTTGTCCAGTTCCACCAGCAGTCCACCTGACTTTTCTACATTTCAGGGCAGTTCTTAGTTAATAGTAGGACTCTTCACAGTGGTGGTAAATAGAACCAGATGTCTGAGGAGTTTAGTGCCTCTAAAAGCCACATCACACAACTATTACACAACATACCTACGAGTGTAGAGCCTGATGTTTCAGAGCGTTTGACTGGAGTTTCGGGGAGATTTTGAGCCAAAATGTGTTTTTACACAGTACATGGTGGAGGGGAACATGCAGGCCACTGTGGGACTACATCTGTTGTAAACATTCCTATTCAACTCCCAGTCACTCCACACTTTTCCAGCGTAACGGATAGGAAGACCTCCTTCCAATGATGTATTCAAATGTTATGGTTCCTTATAATGGCTAATTACGATGTTTGCATGGTTTTATGAACTAAAAATAGTCATCATTTTCTTTGTATATAACCATTTTTAACTTCTTTAAAGGCTTTTTGAGTGATTGGATCTTCAGAACCGATGCGTGTAAGTTTTGGTAGTTTAGTCGGTCAGCAGATCAGTCAGCTGCTGTCATCAACGTAGATTTCGCTAAATTCTTGCTAACTTAATTTTTTGTTTGTAGTTATATATAAGCTGTATAGACATCCGAGCTGACAGAAAAGCTACCATGGCACAGAAATGTTTAAGGATGCTTACACGAGGAACGAGTATGGGGCTGGTGCTGCATAGCCACATGGTGATCAGAGTGCCCATGCTGACTCCTGTCCACCACCAGAGCATCGGAACTGGTGAACTGGAGTGATGGAAGAAGGGGCCCGGTGAGGCGAGTGCTGTTTTTGTTGTTTATTTTCTGTACCATCACATGGACGGCCAAGTGTGAACCCTCTGTTTACCTGTGGGAGGCGCTGGATTGACAAGTCTAAGTCCAATCCGTGGGGCTCTACCTGACAACTCAGAGGACTTAAACGATCTGCTGGAATGTCTTGGTGCAGATTTCACAGACACTACCTTTAGGTGTCCTTTAGGGGTAATGGTTTGGGGGCATGTTGACGACTTACAGCATAATTGGCATCTGTGTATCAGTCAAGTCAAGTCAAGTCAGATTTATTTGTATAGCTTTTTACAACTGTTGTCGTCACAGAGCAGCTTTACATAATTAGTAATTAATAAAAGACAGAGACAAAGAAGAAAGAAGAAATAACGTAAGACATATAGGATCCAAGACCCCCAGGAAAAACGGAAAAACTCCCTCAGAGCTGGAGGAAGAAACTTTGGGAGGAACCAAGACTCACAAGGGGGACCGACCCGTCCTCCTCTGATCAGAACTATTTAAACATTAATGATAAAAATTACCAAACCAGGTATAACAGATAGTTGATAGTGGTGATATTAATAGAGGCAGATAGTTACGAGTCCATTTTTTTTAGGTTTTAACATGGTCATGAAACAGGTAGCAGTGGTAGGCGGGTGAGACGCTGGTCTGCTATGGGTGGTGGTGGGTGGGGGGCCTGCTGGTTGGACCGGTAAGTGGCAGCTTGTTTGACGAAGGTAGAGGGGACTTCAGCAGGTCGGGCTGGGTGACCATTTACTCGGAGAAGGTAAAAAGAGAGAGTTAGTTCTGGGAAGAATTTTATGGAGAGCAGAGAATGTTGAGCAGTATCAGATTGTGTCTATAACAGCCTAATTAAAAGGAGAGAGCCAGAAGGTAACACAGACACGGGAGCACCCTGAAAACGCCTGCATCTATCTGCTCCACCGTCAACAAACCTGAGTGATCGCATGTAAGCAGCGAGACGACAGCTCCAGCATCTCAGTGTACTACAATTCCAATATCAGTGACCACAAGTACTCAGGATTTCGCTATTACCATTAGGAGTATACGAAAATATTGATACACTGCGATATTATGTTGGGCAACACTGTATCGTTCGAAAAACACAGTATTGATTATTTAAATTGTTTAATCGTATTAGTGTTGTGTTTAAACCTTGACAACTAGAGGGCAATGCTGTACTCTGCACATCTTCATATCCCACTGCTCTGATTGGATAAAAAACATAAAATAAAATCTTATTTTATTCAGATTTTATGCAAATTATGGGTTTAAAAAAATCTATATATTGCAATATCGTTATCCCAGTATCAGGATAAATACCATACTGCCAGGTTCTTGCCAATGCACAGCCCTGATCACCATAGGAAAGGCCTTCCCAATAGTTATATGGGAATTATCAGATATTGCAATGCAATGCATGCTGCGTGTTGCATTGGAGCAGGTATTGCAGAAAATGAATTGCAGAAAATGCTGTGTTACACGACAGAACACCACATATTAAATGCTAACCTAAGTCCTTTAAGACTTTATCATCTACCACCATCATATCGGGAGCATACAGGTCAGGAGGAGGCGCTGTATAGATGGGTAAGCTGCACTGACATACAGAGGGCTGTCTTCCCGAACAGCCTCCGTAAACACTGTCCATTAATAATCTCTCCGCTGTGCTGTGGAGCTGTTTCAGCGATTAGGCTCGTGACTCAGCCAGGCTAAACATTTTTTCCAAGCTGACCAGCTGACTCCACCATGGAGCTACACGTGCACTGCCATATGGCCCGAAGCGCTAGACGTACTCTCTAAGAACATGCTTAGAGTGAAGAAAACAGGCCTACATGTTAAAAAAAAAAAGGGCTACGGTACAGCCACCTTGTTTTCCCTCAGTTTATACAGCAGCATGCAAAAGTTTTGGCACCCCTGGTCAAAATATCTGTTAGTGTGAAACGCTAAGTGAGTAAAAAGTGAGTGGCTTGATTTCCGAAAGTCATAAAGTTAAAGATGAGACGTTTCTTTAACATTTGAATCAACTTTTTTTTATTTCTAATGTTTCCCACTTAGGTTTGGGCACCCGGCATGCTGGCCAGTACTCTTACAGCAGCTAAGAGTCTTTTAGGCCTTGTTTGGGGGATTTTCACCCATTTGTCCTGCAGAAGGCTTCTAGTTCTGTGAGATACTTGGCCCGTCTTGCTGCACTGCTCTTGAGGTCTGTCCACAGATGTTTGATGGTGTTTATGTTGGGGGAAGGGGGGGGTGAAGACCATGGCAGAACCTTCAGCTTGCACCTCTTGAGAAAGTCTATTGTGGATTTTGAAGGCAGTGCCATACTGCCGGTCTTCAGATCCCACAGTTCTGATTGGATAAAAGTCAACTTTTCTTTTACTCAGAGTTTATGAAAATTATGGTGTTTTTTACTATGAGTTTTCCTTACATTTGAGATACACATATATATATATATATATATATATATATATATATATATACCCAGTCTTGCAGAAGGCTTCTAGTTCTGTGAGATTCTTGGCCTGTCTTGCTGCACTGCTTTTGAGGTCTGATGTGTATATTGGGGGGGAACTTAAGAACCTCACCTTAAGATCTCACCTCTTGAGATCTTAAGTCTATTGTGGATTTTGAGGTGTGTTAAAGATCACAAAGCTGCTGTAGAAGCCATCTTTTTAGCAGATGGTTAGCATAGGGTTTTTTTGCCCTATTTTATAAGGCACGTTGCTACAGTGAATGAGTCTCCGCCCTGATGAAGCCCCCAGTGGCCGTCTATGTGAATCATGTTACCCACACTCTTAATGATAAAGGTGCTATGATGATTCTTTAAGTGATGCCATAGAAGAACCCCTTTTGATTCCATTAAGAACCAGGTTTATCATGGAGATGAGTGTAAGTGTGAAGAAAACCTTTAAAAGACCCCCTTTCTCTTGATTTAAAGGTTCTTTATCAATGAAATGGTCCCAAAAGTGGGTCTTCTATGGCATGGCTCAAAACCTTTGTAGCTCCTTTATTTTTCACAGTGCAGGAAGCAAAATGCAATGTTAGGAGTCTTGCCCGGGGACCTTTATTGGTGTATGGTGGCGTGGTTGGATTTTTGAATAGATTCAGTTCACTGATTCAACTCAATTCACTGATTCAAGTCATTGAAATGAGTCATATCAGACATGACCAGGCCTCAGACACTCGGCTAGACTTCTCTGTGCCCAGATGATTAATATTTGTATGATTTTACTTTTGAATTTAAGCAGGTACTGTGGGACAATCTTGAAACCTGGGGGTACAGCAGTCCCCTCAGCACCCCCCCCCCCCACACACACACACACATGCCTGGTGTATCTTTAGACCCCCTAGACTTAGTCCTGTTTGCTCTGTTCTGATCTGATCAAGCTCATGAATCACTCCACAATGAACTGGATGGTTCTCTGGAGCAAACTCACTAATGTAGGAGTTTAATCTGTAATAAAGGCAAAAAGCTCAAAGTGTGCTCCTAGTTCACCCCTAGATCACTTCTGGATCACTCCTAGTACACTCTCAGTTGGGTAAATATGACCTCACCTCTTCAGGGAGAGGTAGGGAGAGGAACGTCCTGTTTAATGAGCTCGGAGCAGCGCTGCCTGCGGGTATTTATTCAGGAAGGTTAATGTGCTCCGACTCGGTTCCACTTAATCTCCAATCTGCCTGGGTCGAGTGTGTGAAACACAGTAATGGCGCTGATCCAGGATCAGTCTTTGCCGTCTTTTCATATACAACCAGACCAGGCCTCTCACTCTGAGAAACCTTACACCAGTGTTTCTCAGTAGGACTCTTGGGGGACATCCGGACTGCAGTTCCGTGATTTACCCGCTCGGACGCACCTGGGTTGGCTCATGCTGGCATTTAAAGCTCTGAGTACCTAAGAATGAAACTGTAGACCGTCATGGAGCTGGAGCCGGCCGAGGCAGAGAGCTCAGTGATGAATAATTCATGTCAGGATTTGAATTTGATGTAGAACTGTATTTAGAATTATTGTACATGTCATTTTACAGCTGGCGTTAAACGGACATTACATAAGAGGCGGCTGAGGCCTGTTTTCGAGCTTGTCTACACAGTTTCTGTACATGCTTGACACATATGGTCAGCAGCAAGCATGAGCTAATGCTCAAATACAGGGAAACATTTATTTTTACAGGGGGGTAAAACTCCCGCTTTTAGTTTACATGACAGGCACTACCCTCCCCCTGCTTTTTCTCTCTAGCCAAACAAGCCGAGGTACAAATCCCACTCTGCTCAGAGGTCTCCTCACCCTCATAGTCTCATTCACAGATTCATACTGGATCCATTTGCTTCTTTTCACATGATTAAACTATGCACATGCATAGCAGATTCATACTGGATTAAAATGTTCCATAATTATTACTGCCACACTGTAAAAAAAATCATGCCGGATTAAAGACCACTCCAGAAAAAATACCACTGTCAGGCTGTAAAACTACGTGCGCTGCAGATTCATACTGGATTAACATTACTTAACACTTATTTTCATCAGACTGCAAGGACTACACACACGGCAGATTCATACTGGATTCATTCACTCCATAATTATCACTGCTGGACAGTTAAATAAATGCTGCAGATTCATACTGGATTATAACAACAGCACTTTTATTACTGCCAGACTTTAAAACACACACACACACACACACACACACACACTGTAGATTCATACTGAATTAACATTGCTCCACTGTTTTTAATTGTGGGATTGTAAAACAATACACACTGTTGAACGGTAAAAAGCACACACACCCCAGATTCATACTGGATTAAAAACACTTAGCTATTCCTACTGCTGGACTGTAAAGACTGCACAAACACACACACACACACACATACAGACAAACACATTCATTATTCATACTGAATTCAAATGCATTCCACAATTATTACAGCCAAACTGTAAAGACTACACACACACACACACTGTAGATTCATACTGGATTAAAAACCACTCAGATATTCATACAGATGGACTACACACACACACACACACACACATACTGCAGATTCATACCGGATTAAAAAACACTTAGATATTCTTACAGCTGGACTACACACACACACACACACACACACAAACACACTGCAGATTCATACTGGATTAAAAACCACCCAGCTATTCTTACAGCTGGACTACACACACACACACACACACACACACATACATAAACACACTGTAGATTCATACCGGATTAAAAACACTCAGATATTCTTACAGCTCAACTGTAAAAACTGCACACACACACACACACACACACACAACTACACTACAGATTCATGCTGGATAGATTCACAGATTTTGCCATGTATCAGTATAATGAACCTCCTCAGGTAAATCTGATCCAGGTGCAGCTGGGCTAGAAGGCAGTGACGTACAGCACCTCTGTGGGTCGGGTTTATTTGGTCAGACTAACTGCAGTGCTTTAGGTCAGGCTTCAGGATCTCAGGTAATCAACATTCCTACTCAGTGATCACATGCATTACTGATTTACTACCAATAAACCTGATTTATGACTAATAAATCTAAAGACCTTGCTGCACTGCCACACGCTCACCAGCTGAGATCATGCTGTATATACATATTTTAGTGTTTCCTTTTTTTTTATAATTTCCTAAAATTGTGAGTCAGAAGCAGAACCAGTGAAAGAACTCGGCTCATGTGCCATATTTTACGGCCCTTTCAGCTCAACAACCTTCTTCATACTCTCCTTGTTAATGCCAGCCCTCCAGATGTACAAAAAAAAAGCATGAAATCAGGCCAAGGAACCAACGTTTATTACACCTCCCTCCGGAAAAGCCCAGAACTGACCCTGTAATCACATCACTTTCGGATATTGGCGTTTTATGCCACCTCTGTGAGGAGAAATGGTTTTAACAGGGAGGGAATTTTATTACAGGTGAAGAAACAGACGTTGGAGGGTGGGAATGTGTTAGCGGTGCTTATGGCTCTGCTGAGACTGGGCTTGAACGCTGCAGAGAAGCAGAATTCAGGGTGAGTGTAAATGCTGGGGAAGGTCAGAAGTTTAAAAGGTGGTTCTGTTAAAAGCTTTCACAGCAGAACCAATCAGACGTAATAATCATAACATCATTTACTACAGTAATAGTGATCATTTAAGAGTTAGAAAGACAGTAGGCAGGCCTAGTTTCTGGTGGATGTTGACACCGCTGCCACCAATAGACTTTAGCTGAGTAGTATACTGAGTGAACCATGCACCCTAAATGCCCCCAGTTCACCCTAAAAATAACCATCAGCAGAGTCTAATCCAGTGCCGTATCTGATAAGGAACCCTGGTGGGCTGCGTATGAACTGTAAATGTAGGATTAATAAAGATTAGACGTGAGGCCTAATCTGATGCCTCATGTAAAACAAAAGGGAAGAGGCAGGGAGGGGAGGAGACTTAATAGAGGAAAAAGGGGGAGGGCGACGTCCCAACTTGAACTGCTCAGCACCAGTAAAGGCTATATTACATTTTAGCTATTCTACCATTCATAGAGTGTACCTTCGTTACACTGGACCGCCATTGGCTGCTTAGCATGTTCAGTGGCATTTCACCAATGGGGAGTTAGGGATCAAAATATCTGCTCATTAAGTTCTACGGTATAAATAACCTCTATTAGGCTTCCTGTGGCATTTCAGGTGACCCTGCCAGGTGAGAGACTCTCATAGCCTTGTTCTCAGAGCCTTAAGCTGTAGGCACTGTGGCACTAATGTGTGCAGCAAAGCCCTTAGCAATAGCATGTTGACCCAACATCACTGCCATGGCATTAGCGGCATGCTGGCTGCCACTCTGGTCTTAGCTCGCTGGCCACCGGCCTCACCCAGCATCGGTACTGCCTGGCCTGGGCAAACATCGCTACTGCGGCGGTAACATGGCCCAGGCCAACAAGGTAGCGATGCTAAGGCTGCAATTGCCATGTTACCGCCGCAGTAGCGATGTTTGCCCAGGCCAGGCAGTACCGAAGCTGGGTGAGGCCGGTGGCCAGCGAACTAACACCGCAGTGTCAATGCTGGCCAATGTTGGCAGGCAGCATGCCGCTAATGCCATGGCAGTGATGTTGGGTCGACATGCTATCGCTAAGGGCTTTGCTGCACACATTAGTGCCACAGTAGGTCTTCCCACCACTTCCCTTTACAGTAGTATTTCAAGCAAGGAGACCCAACCTCAGCTTACCTAAGATACTTGTCAGCTTTGAGGCTAAATGTAGTCGTTGGCAAACAAGAGGCAAAACTTCATCGGTCAGTCAGACGGTCACTCGGGTCAACTATTCACTACTGTACTTAGGTACTAAAATACTGTATCTGTATCTACTGGAGGTTTATTATTTCTCCTACTTCCACCTTTACTTCACTGCATATTTTGAATGATTTTAATACTTTTACTCCGGCACATTGTTTATGAGCTGCAACCCACATTATCACCTCCAGAGCGCTAGATGGCGCTGTCCCCAGGTTTGATGAAGCCGCCTCAGCACCTAGCAGAACAGGCGATCGAGCCATGGCGAGCATGCTGCTGTTCTTCCTCTGCGGTGAGGACATTAACACTAGAGCTCTGGAAGAAGAACCACCAGAAGAAACTCCACCATCTTCACCTCCTGCAAATACTCGTATGTGTGGGAACAGCCTGAGCTCTTTCAGCTGTAGTTGAGTTTACAGAGGGTGAAGCTCAGGGGATTGAGCTGCTCTCCTCACTGGTTTTACAGATGAAGCTCTTGTATGTGGCGGGTTGAGTCAGGTCTGTTCAGCTCTCTCTCTTTTGGGCGAGTTAGTTTAGAGAGTGAACTGAAGACTCGTGTTCATGAACTCTGTCTTCTACAGTCCCGTCCTTCTACTACAGCCAGAGGAACTGAGACAGGCCTTAAGTCTGAGCATCTGAAATAATATAAACACTGATACCCAAACTTTTGACTGCTTTCTGTAAGAGCTACAGAACACAGTACTGTACTTTTACTTTACTTAAGTACTTTACTTTTTTTAAGTACTTAAGTAGCACATTTCAGAATGTTGAGTACTTTAGTACTTAACTTAAGTACCACTTAAGTCTGGAGCTTAAAGACACTTCTACTCAAGTCACTTTTCTGATAGAGAACCTGTACTTTTACTCAAGTCTGGGTCTCTAGTACTTTATACATGTCTGCTCACAGTCCACCAACCTAAACATCATCAAAAATCTGTGGACAGACCTCAAAAGAGCAGTGCAGCAAGACGGCCCAAGGATCTCACGGAGCAAAAAGGCTTCTGCTTGGAGAACACAAGCTGCTGTAAAAAACATCTACAAGCTGAGGTACTTTCCAAAGGGAGTGTTACCAAGTACTTACCATGCAGGCTGCCCAAACCTTTGTTATGGGCCCTTCATTTTCTGAAATTTTGAAACTGTTTGAACTAAACATTCATAAAATAAGCCCTTCATACCCTTTTCTTGACCTTTTCAGGGCATTTTTACGATTTTACCAGGGGTGACCAAACCTTTGCATGCCACTGTACATATAAATGACCTCACTCAAAAGGCAGTCTGAGCTGAAACATTGCTTAGAAATTGAGTGTGCAGGGGAGGGGCTAAACTGCTATAGGCTGAATAGGCTGTTGTACTGTACACTGTTAATAGAATCAGATCCTTGAGCTTTTGGAGGCTCTTCAATTTGAGACTTTGGAAAAACCTTCAAAAATTATATATTTTTTGAAGAAAAGGGTTTCTTGAAGGTTCCTCTAAGCACCTTCAGGTGTTCCTCCACAGTTTGAAACTGTGTGTAAATATCACAATAAGCTCTTATTAAAACAACAGTTGTCCTAATAAACTGGCCCATATAAAAAAATCCTTACTTTAAACTTCCCCCCATTTACTTTTTAAGAATAAATACGTCCTGTTGAAACCCCCTTAGGCTATGCTCTGATTTTAAGGGGCCAGACAGTAAATAAGGTCACAGTCAAGGCCAGGAAAATGTAGCTCACCTTAAAAATACCTTAAAGTCCAGGGTTGGTGCTGTGAATTATATATGCCAGAAGAACCAGCACATTGACAGGCCAAGCGATGGAAACTACCACATGAAATGAGCTAAGACTGTGCTGATTTCAGATCAGCTTGGCTTCAGGAGACCTCTGGTGGTTGTGGGACAAACAGCAAAGCAAGTGAACATGTAATGCAATGAGTTTCAGGAAGAAAATGGTTATTTGAGCCAATACCAACATTTACTTTTACATTTAAGGCCTTCATCAGACTCTCTTCTCCAGAGCGACTCAGAAAAGACCCTCAGCTAGTTTATAAAGACTAGAGTCCAGAAGATCTCTAATCTTGGACTCTACTAAAAACAGAAGTCAGTCTGGAGACCCTACTACTCTACACACTCTGCACACTAAGTACTCTCAGAAGAGGAGGAGGGTCTTTGGTCTGGGTTTGAGGACAGCCAGCGTTGGACGGAGGGGCTGGCTGGTCCAGTCTTGGCTTTGTAGGCCAGCGACAGGGTTACTGGGCTACAGGAAGAACGCAGCATTGAATTCGACCCGTTCCACTGTGCTCTTGATATTTGTTTTACTGGTATTTCCAGTGTAGCCTAGGGTTAGCTTAATAATGTGGGTTATCTTTGCTGGAATGTATAAAGAACCACAATGGAAACAAATCTGGGTCACTGTTGTTCTTACTGATAGATACATAGATAGATAGATCACTTTATTTATCCCACAGGGAAAGTCAGTTTTTACAGCAGCAAAATCAAACAAGAGAGCAGCATGATAGAGGCATAAAAGCGTAAAAAGTGATTGTAGTGCAGTAATAATTACATTAATATAATGTAATATACAGAATGAATTATGTGTAATGTAACACACTTTTATTAGCAAATCAACTGAATACGGTCCAGCTGAGAGACACAGACAAACCTGAAAACAGAGAAAATGGTCAAAAGGACTGGTTAAGCTGACAGACTGGTTCATTAATAGTTAATGATCTTAATCCCAAACTGAACATGATACATTTCTGACTGACCCTTAAATAAATTCAGTCTAAAAAAATACTAATATGTACATAAATCCCAATGATTGACAGTCCTGCATACAGGTGCTACCAAGGGTTCTGATGCTCAACTTCCTTTGTTTTCATAAAGTCCCATTTTTGTATGTAAGACTGTAAAGTTAAAAAGGTTCTTTATGGAACCAAAAATAGATATTCTATGGCATCGCTCAAATAATCCCTTCTGGCACCTTTATATTTTTAAGAGTAGGTTTTTAGCTGAGTTATGAAATAACTACATTTTGGAAGAAGGAGCATGCCTGAAGCCCCTCCTCCCTAACACAACGCCCTATTAATCCCCACCTTGTTCCTGTGTCCACAATAAGTCTTCGCAACCCTCCACCACCCCTGGCTCCGCTCATCTAAGGGGGGGACTGGCTCCTACCACAAAGCAGAAGCCACCTGAACTATAGCCCAACAGTCTTCTGGTCTTCACGGTCTGAACGAGCAAAGTGGGCTATCAGTCAGGGCTGTTGGATGGCCATGTGAAAAATCTTGATGCTAAAAGTAGTTTTGCGCTAAGGTGCCTCAACAGCTTTGTCCACCAGCTGTCTAAAGACACGTGCTTCAGGTCTCAATGATTTCCAGACTAGTCTGGCCGGTGAAGTCGATACTTAGGTTCCCTCGCTCCCCTCACTGGAGCAAACGGAGAAAGGCAGGAGTAGCCAATCCCAGTGTTTCCAGAATCTGGCACATGTGCTGGACACGAAAACCTATTGTGCAGATTTTTAATCATTTATGGTGGGCTGATACCTTGGGGATGTCACTTCCAGACTGGTGGAGCTTGAAGCTTTTTTGCAAACAGCATGGCAGGATCTGTGATGAAGACCACTGAAATTCTAATGGAAAGTCCCTCATCGGCACTATTGCTCTTATCCACATTAGCTTCATGGCTTCACCACGAAAGAGGTTTGAGGGCTTGCCTTAAAGTTAAGCCCTCAACTGTCAAAGAGTTCTCAACTGTCATGAGCTGCCATCATGAGGACAAGGGCAAGCCTGGTCTACAAAGACCTATGTTACAAGTTCTGTTCCTGTCAAAATTCACCAAAATATAGAGTCAGAAGAGCAAAATTGTTCAAGGGTCATTGGTTTCCACCATAAGGGCTTGCTAAAAATGGCACCAACGTGGTCTGCAAAGGTCTATAGCAAAAACTGTGGCACTGAGGTCCTGATCCTGATGGAATTCACCAAACTACAGAGTCAAGAGAGTAAATTTGCAGGGGTGTCAGGGGTTTCCAATGGGCAGGAGTGAGTTGGGCAACCCTGGTCAGCAAAGGTCTAGGACAAAGATCGTGACACTGCCGTTCTGCTCCAATCAGAATTCACCAAAATACAGAGTCAGGAGAGCAAATCTGCTCAGGCATCAGGAGCCTCCACCTCCTGCTTAATGCACTTGTGCAACTTTAAACTATTCGAATGCCTGAAGCTCCTCCCACAATCCGAGCAGTAATACGGTTTCTCCCCTGTGTGAATGCGCTGGTGAATCTGGAGTTGGCTAGGTAGAGTGAAACTCTTCCCACACTCTGGGCAGTCGTACGGTTTCTGTCCTGAGTGAATGGGCTGGTGCTGTAGGAGATTACTCTGCCTGGTGAAAGTCTTCCCACACTCTGAGCACTTGTACGGCTTCTCTCCGGTGTGAATGCGCTGGTGTGTTTGTAGGTAACTCTGCTGGGTGAAACTCTTCCCACACTCGGAGCAGCAGTATGGCTTCTCTCCGGTGTGAATCAGCTGGTGCCGCTGGAGATGACCCTGCCGAGTAAAGCGCTTCCCACACTCTGAGCAGGAGTACGGCCTCACTCCTGTGTGAATGATCTGGTGTCTTTGTAGATCAGTCCATAGAGTGAAGCTCTTCTCACAGTCTGAGCAGTGGTGTGGTTTCTCCTTGACTTTATTCGTCTGCGCCTGAGTGGGAGGTGCAGTTATGCTGAGAGCATCCGAGGACATTGGCTGAACGCTGACGATAATCGGGGGGCCCATATTCTCTAACTGAATCCCTCCAGAGTCCACATTTAGCAGTATGACGTTCATTTCTGTATAGGAGAGGGAAAAAACAGTGTTAAATGGGAAATGGGACAGGTCTGGAGTGGGTTTCCTAAAAGGTTTGTTGTGCTAAGCATGTTTTTTTAATCCCTTATCCTGACCCATTCGTAACACACAAAGTTCACATGCAGTTCTACTTCAAAAACGATAGAGGCCACTATTTCCCCTTAACTCACTGATGCACTGGTTCTATGCAAAGCTACAGCACCTTGATACAGTACCGTCAATACAGTAAAAGTGTGCCCAAACTTTTGACTGATACTGTATAAAGGTACTGATCATCATCTGATGCAAATGCTGGGGTGGCCACATTTCTGCCCTCAAAAAAAAAAGAGACAAAGACACTGGAGACACACTGGTATCCACCGTAGTTAGGATATCATGGCTGCTGGGTTTCAAGTAGGCCTAAGTTATAGGCCTGTGGCAGTGTGTGTGTTTATGTTTTGTGTGTGTGAGGGTGGAAATACCTCAAACCCTGCAACTACAGTATGTTAATGTACATTAATACACACACACAATTATCCATTTAGCAAAGACCAATAAACAGCCTTAATAGCCTATCTGACCCAATCACCTCCTTTTAGCTTAACATACTTTAGGGTGACAACTAGCACACATTCAACTAGGTGTGTCCAAACTTTTGACTGGTACTTTGTATATTTATTTTTGACGCAATTGCATCCCGTAGTCGACATCCAACGCCAACCAAAACCAAATCTGCTAGCAAGTAATGTCTGTTCAGTAAATTATCATTTATTAAAGTTGTTATTAATATATTTTATATTTATATTATTATATTTAGATGATACTGTTTACTGTATCTCTGCAAAGCGCAGGAGTTTAGTTCACAATTAACGCAGTTAAATGGACAGAACTGTCGTATATGTGCTGCTATATGCAACAGCTGTGATTGGCAAGAGAGTAGAGTAGGCGTAGCAAAAGTTTCTGGACACAGCCTAAGTAAGATTTTGGGAAACATTTACAAAACTACTGTTATTAAAGTTACGTAATTCTAAAACATGTTAGTTAATCATTTTCAACACCGATACCAAGAAGCTTACTGACACCCTATGCCTTATTTATTTATTAATTCATTCTTTTATTAACATTTAAACAACCAGTAAAAGCCAGTCATAAATAGTTATATATAAATAGTTATTACCATTAAACAGACATTTTATTAAACTTTTACATTTTAACGCACATTAGCAGGATTTACAGCCATCTATCAAGTATTTAAGTCATAGCTGGTATCGGTATCGGTAGATCTGGGCAATATGACAATATTTTATCGTATTGTGATAAATTTCATTATCGTGGTACACAGTATGCTTTTATGAATTTATCGTGAATATCGTCAGTGCTTAAAGAAAAAAACTGCACCTTTTAATACAAAGTGCGTAATCTTAGGCGTATTTAATTCAATAGAGTGCAGCATATTTTGAGTAAAAATCATGGTACTCAGTACAGGTATTTGGACACTATATATATACATATATATAGTATATTTTATATATAGTATTTGAAACTGTATATAAAATGTGTTTCTAGGGGCTTTAAGGGCAAAATTTTGCAAGAGACATTTTAGGACATTTTAACGTTGTAACATTTTAATGAAAGTATCCAGTTTGTTTTACTGTAAATTATAGACATTCTAAAAGCACCACAATCACGTAATTCGCCTATTTTATAGTACACTCTTCATTATATACTTATTACATCATATATAATCTACATTATATTATTTTAAGAAATAATAGCTTAAGTATTATACAAAAAAAAATCTATATCTAAAATGTGTTTCCAGAGACTTTAAGGGCAAAATTTTGCAAGAGACATTTTAATGAAAGTATCCAGTTGTTTTATCATAAATGAAAAAAAAAAAAAAAAACATTTTAAAGCACTACAGCTATGTATGCTTTTATGTATTTAATTTAATAAAGTGCAGCATACTTTGAGTAAAAATTTACTCAGGTACGGTACTCGGTACAGGAAAGTATTTGGACAGCAGTTTTTTTAAAAGTTAACATGATATTGTATATCGTAAAATATGTCTTTAAATATCGCAATATAAAATTTTCCATATCGCCCAGCTCTAGGTATCGGTGCTCGGTATCTGCAGAGATCTGGTATCGGTGCATCCCTACTTGTACATTAAACCTGTACACCCCTGACAACCCATGTAATTTCTATATGCTTCTGTACCCTCCTATACACTTTTTATTTATGTATACTTCAGTTTCTAGAACTGTTCACAGTGGTGGTGTATATAAGCAGATGTCTGGTTGCCTCTATATGCCTCTCAAATCCCCCTTTTTAAAAATTTATTTACACACAATGGTCATGCATACACTGCCTGGGGTCCAAGTGTACCCCAGTTTGCCCTAGTGTACCCCAGTTTGCCCCAGTTTACCCTAGTTTGCCCCAGTTTACCCTAGTTTAGAGATGTTTTAGGGTCTAACACACCCTCACTCTACATCCACATCACACACATGTATCCATGGCATGGCAGAGGGCCTCATCAGCATCCCGTGTAAAACTCAGAGGACACGTGTAGCTTCTCTGGTGGGTCTGGGCTGTAGATACAGAGGCTACAGCTGTGATGTTGGCTTCACTTAAGATTTCTGGTAAGATCTGAAGACCCTGAAGGACCTCATAGGTGAGGTGTGAAACCTACAGGCGTGGAGAAGTTTGTGCTCTGCCAGGCTGTGAAGAAGGAAACACCATCAACCCAGATCTGCTCCTCCTCGTTAGATCGCATACTGACCCCCTGTTCTTTTGCTCTCCACAAGGACAGCATCTCCCCACCTTTTCTCCTGGATGTCTGAAGCCAGGCAGTGTGGAAACGCACCGGTTGACGCGCGCTCGGCGACGCAGCTGCTGGGGATCTCCTCCAGTAGAAGCTGCGCAGACAGCTGCGCTCCTCTGCTTCTCTAAGTTCCTGGTGTTGGTGAAGCACTTTTCTGGAGTCAGCGCCCTCACCTGGAGAGCAGAGGGTGCTACCATGGACTCAATATGAGTTTCTAACTTATTTTATCGCCATAACATTAAAACCACTGACAGGTGAGGTGGATAAGACTGATGGCCTGGTTCCAAAAGCTCCTGTCCGGAGGTGGATGTATTGGGCAGCAAGTGAACAGTAAGTTCTCGAAGGTGTTATGGCTAGATGACTGGGTCAGAACATGGGAAAAACTGGACAACCAGTGAACCTGGGTGCCCAAGGTTAATTCCCTGAGGCTCACGGAGGTCCCACCTCTGCTGCTAACGCCTTGATGTTCCAAATCGTGGAGGCCGATACTTGATCGGTGAGAACCTGAGAACCTAAACCGGAGTTTTCTAATGAATCCGGCTCCTCAGGGCCCACAGTGTCAGAGGATGTCTTCTGAAGATGTCCTAATACTAAACATCTGCTGTAGTTCACCAGTACTGCTCGCCTCCCCATGTGGAATGGGCGGTCCTAAAAGTGGGTCAGGGTTGCGTCAGCATACCCCTGACCAATCACAGGGCTAACATGACTCCTCCCTCTCTTCAGCTCTGAGAAACCCGAAGAGATAAAGCTAAAACCAAACGTGGTGAGCTAAAGCTTAAGCCGCAACTGGGGCGGGGGTGACTGTCCTGGGTGCCCCAGCAACTTAGGGGCTGGGTGCCAGGATGGACGGGAGGTCCCGACGCAGCACCATAGCCGGGGAGATAATTCTAAGGGCCTGTGACTGACAGGGGCCCTAAATAAATATGTCAATAGAGTATTTTGGCCAAACTATTATGGGTAAAAATACATTTTATTATGTATATATATATCACATATAAACAACATTATATCATATTGAAAAATAATAGCATTTAAAAAAGTTAAGTATTATACAAAAAATCTAAAACAAAAGACATTTTAATGAAAGTATCCAGTTTGTTTTACTGTAAATTAGACATTCTAAAAGCACCGCAATCATGTAAATCACCTATTTTATCATACAATCTTCATTATGCAGTTATTACATTATATATAATCTGCATTATATTATTGTAAGAAATAATAGCTTAAGTATTATTTTAAAAAAATCTATATATAAAATGTGTTTTCAGAGACTTTAAGGGCAAACTTTTGTTTTACCATAAATGGAAACAAATGACATTTTAAAAGCACTACAATTATGTAGGTATTTTATAGTACATATTGCATATATATAATATATTAATTAATTAACTTGTAAATGTAATATTATGTAGATTATTATATAAGTTAAGTTATAATAAGTTATGTATTATGCAAAAAAATCAATATATATATAAATATATATCATTCAATAAAAATGTGTTTATAAGGGCTATAAGGGCGTTTGCAAGGGGCATTTTAATAAAAGTATCCAGTTATTTTTGTTTTACTGTAAATTAGATTTTAAAAGCACCACAATCATGTAATTCACCTATGTTATAGTACACTCTTCATTATATATTTATTACATCATATAATAATCTACATTATGTAATATTAGGAAATAATAGCAAGCTGTGAGAGGATACACTGCCCGGTCCCATGTCACCCCTGTGTTAATCAAGCCTGTATTCAGTGAAGATGAGATAAAGACACTGGACACACTGTGATGTTCGCAGACATGCATTATCTTTATTATACATAATGCATAAAATAGCTGGATTAAATGTGAAGTTCATTTACATATGAATGCTCGCTGCCCATTCCAGAGCACCGTATATCCTATTGACCAGAAACTCCAAATGTAATGTTCACTGTTCCTCACCAGTTCCACCACTGTTCCAGCACATCAGTCTAATGGGTTTCCATTTATGCATCAAATCCGAGCGTAGTGTTCACAGCTAGCAGCTGTAAGCTCACAAGTTGTACCAGTGGTCATCATATATTTTTTTTTAAATGACATTTTTAACAATATTAAAACACCCATATACACTATATGTCCAAATGTTTGTGGACACCCCTTCTAATACATGAAGTTGCACATACTGCTGCTGACAGATGTCGACACAGCTTGACTAGGCCCTGTAGAGAAGTACTGCCAATACAATAGAATGGAGCAGATAAACATGCACCTATTGAAGGCTGAATGCAATCAAATCCCCACAGCAATGCTTCTTCAAATTCTCATAGAAAGCCTTCTTCCCTTGACAGTAGAGACAGTTACTCCAGCAAAAGCAGGATCAGCTCTTTTTAATAGCCTTGATTTCAGAAGAAACAAGAAGAACGCAGGTGTCCCAATACTTTTGTCCACTGTGTTTCCCAAATCAGAAGAACAGGTTTAGCCCCTGATCATCTCAGCTCTTCATCTGGGCAGCACATTTCAACTGTTGATCCCGAACAAACCATGAACCCAGCGTAGAGCGGCTGGGTGAAGGTGGTCTGGGCCCTGTGGAGGAGCTTCATGGGCTCAGAGACGCTGTAGAAGGACAGAGTTCCGGCCCTGTGATCCACATACACTCCTATCCTAGAGGAGCCGGCCACCGCAGGGATTTCGGACTCTGTCTTCCCATGTCTGAATGAGTAGCGGGAGGGAGAGCAGAAAAGTCTCCATGACAGGTCACTTCGTCCAAACAGACACTCAGTGCTCTTCCCCTTCCTGCTGATGCTTTTATAGGACAGTGCCACGGAAACCCCTCTAGCTCCACTCCAGTCCACCTCCCAGTAGCAGCGTCCAGACAGACTCTCTCTGCACAGAACCTGGAGGTAATAGTTGAATCTCTTCGGATGGTCGAGAAGCTTCTGTGCATTTTCACGACAGGTCACTGCTCTGTTCTCCTCGGACAGGTGGAGGTGTTGATTTGCTGTTTTGGGATCCAGCGTGAGCTCGCAGGAATCTGGACCAAAGACATTCAGATGAATAATATTTGAGTTTGGAACAAAGTAGCTTTCTGTTTACATTACTCATTCAGTTCAGCGGTTAGTCATTATACTGATACAGGGCTGTACAGTACAGTAGGACATGTTACAGTAGTGCAGAGACAATGGACAGAATAGGGGACAGGGTGCATAAACAACAGGTACAAACACCATAAATACAGAAATATACAAATGTGTGCATGAAGGCCGGGTTGATTAAGGTCCAGACTAAGTTACTGTACTGACAGTAAAATGCAGGAAGTCTGTAGAGCAGTGATAGATGTGCTGTGTGTGAATGAAGAGTAAAACAGATATTAATCTATAACAATAATCACAATACTACTACTAATAATAATAATCTATAATACTAACAAAATAATAATAATAATAATAATAATAATAAACATGATAATCTATATGAATCTATAACAATAATAACAATACCACTACTACTAATAATAATCTAATAATTAATACATATACTAATATTGATGATAATATGTAGTAATAACAATAAAAACAACAACAATACTAATAATGATAATTTATACTAATCTATAACAGTAACAACAACAACAATCATAATAATAATAATATAAATTATAGTAATAATGTATACATATTAGTAACAATAATAACATTACTACTACTAATAATAATAATCTATAATAATCTATGATACATATAATAATTATTATTATAATAATCCGTAGTAATAACAATAATAACCATATTATGATTACTACTAATAATAATAATCTATAATAATAACCACAATAATAATAATAATAATAATAATAATAATAATAATAATAATAATCTATATTAATCTATAACAGTAGCAACTACAACAATCATAATAATCATCATCATCATCATAATAATAATAATAATAATCATAATAATCTATACTAATTTATTACAATAATAACAATACTATGACTACTACTAATATATAATAATACTGATGATTATAACAACAACAACAATAACAATATTCTATTTACCATTTTTTACAAGACATGGCAACATACAGAAAATTAACATCTATTAAAAGTATCTCATGATATTTTTTAGATATGTGTGTGTGTGTGTGTGTGTGTGTGGGAGAGAGAGAGAGAGAGAGAGAGAGAGAGAGAGAGAGAGAGAGGCTTACACTGTAGAAACTCCTTTCTGCTTTGAGGTTCAGGAAGGGGAATGATCTGGATTTCCTTCACTATGGAAACAGTTAGAGGAGTTGCTGTAGCTCAGTGAGGCGAGCTGCGGTTTGCTTTAGTTCAGATGTAACATTCATACAAATACATCATGGCCAAAAATATGTAGACAGCCAAATCCAACATCCGACATTGCAAACTTTACACACAAACACCAGTAATAGAATGGAGTGATGGATTTTTCCCAGTGCTACCACTGCTCAGAGGGTAAAGACTAGCACAAGCTTCCTCTGAGTGCTTCCTTCATGAAGCTACACCACATCGCTTCAACCGCCGCCAAATGCAATGCAGAGTGAGCGGGAGTGGTAAAGCAGAATCGTGGGAATCATGGGCAAGCTCTGTCCCATGTCAGGTCCCTGGTCTTACAACGAGATATTGAATGTGTTGTGAATTTGGGTGTCCACATACTTTTGCCATGCCATGTCATGTATGGCATAAGAGGGTAGAACATGTGCTTCAAGCTGAATGGTCATGGTATCACATGGTATACCATGGTATCATGGTAGATCCCTGCCTGGAGGACACCTTCTTCATTAATTGAATGCACTGCTGTAGTCTACCTCCATTCGATGTCTTCTTGAACACCTGGCTGCAAATGTCTTCCACTTTGTCCCTCAGCTGAGACACTGACTTTGCAACGTCCTCAAAAGAGAGGAGAGGACAGACAGTGATGTCGTCTAGGCCTGGAGGTCCGGGCTGCGCTAACAGAGACTGGAAACTCTGCACAGAGACAAAGAGATTCAGGGTGAAGAAAGACGCCCAAAACCGATTCTCACTATGTATAGCCAAAACATTAAGACCATCATGGATGAAGCTAATAGCATTGATTATTCTGAAACAGTGGCTCATGTGAGGGTCTGGGACGTTGCTGGGTCTACATGTAAATCCAGAGCGAATGGTCAGGTCTGAAGGCCTGAACCACTTTGACCCAGATGACTGGGTCAGAGCATCTCCAGAACCGGTCTTCTGTGGCGGGGAACCATGTGTGCGGACAATGAAGGCCATCTCATCTGGGTGGAACCAACAGAAAGGCTACTGTGGCACAAGAACAGGAATATTTACTGATGGTTACAGGAGGAAAACGTCAGCGCCCCCTGCTGTATGGCTGCAGTACAGTCAGAAGTGCCTACAGTGGACATACAAGTGCCGGGCTGGACCCTGGGCGCCTGTGTGGGTCACTGTGGAGGTCTACAGCCCGGAATCACAGTGAAGGTGGCTCTTGAGGCAGCGCTTGTTACCTGGACGAAATAGATGGTGTCATCAGTCTGTGAAAGCTGCTCCAGATCGGCCCGTCTCCTCCTCAGCTCTGCAATCTCCTGCTCCAGTCGCATCAGGCCTTCCTCAGCTCGCATCACCGCAGCTTTCTCCTGGGCTCGGATCAGCTCAGTCACCTCAGAGCGTCTTCTCTCAATGGAGCGGATCAGCTCAGTAAAGATCCTCTCACTGTCCTCCACTGCCCCCCGAGCAGAGATCTGGTAGTGGGCAGACAGAGAGGAGAGAGGGGTCTGTCAGGAGCAGCACCCACCCACTCATTAGAAATATAGCTGATTAAAGTAAGAGTACGGAAACTGAAGCTACAATGAAGAGAAGTGTCATGGGCCTGCTCTCAGCAGCACTACCCCCAACACTGCGCCTCTCCTGGTCATGGACTACTGAATCCGCTCAGAGGCTCCAGCCTGGGTCAAGGCTGATATTGTACCCTGTGGGATCTGCTTCCTTAGAAATAAAGGGTTCTTTAAGTGATGCCCTAGAAGAACCACTTATAATTATAATTATATATATAATCATTTAAATGAATTAAAATTAATGACATTTAATTCAGAAAAAGTATAATAAACTGATAATATGGCACCAGTATAATAATAACAATTCTATTAATATATAAATTAGCTTTATATTCTAAAATAGACCAGAATATAAAACAAATATAAAGAATATATAAACATATATATATAATACAAACTAATATTATATATATATTATATAACATGGCAAAAATGCTAATAATTGTCACAGAAAAAAAATATATAATATACTAATTGCATGGCATATGTCATACCAATAGTATAATAATGATAATAATAATAATAATATATATATATATATATATATATATATATATATATATATATTTTATTCTAGACTATTTTTGTAACCAAAAATACTAATAATTTTCATCAGACAAAGAAAAATATATAATAAACTAATAGCATGGTACATGATACACCAAGAGTATAATAATTATAACAATACTACTACTACTAATAATAATAATACTACTAATAATAAAAGTCTATTTTTCTAACAAAAAAAACTATAATTGTCATCAGAACTTGTAGAATATGGTTTGCTGTTATAGTGAAAAGGAGCTTTTAAAAATGAGTAATGCTGATACACTATATGTCCAAAAGTTTGTGGACACCCCTTCTAATAAATGCATTCAGCTACTTTAATTTGCACCTATTGCTGACACAGATGTGCAAATACACACACACACACAGACACACACACACACACACACATACACACACAGCTTGTCTGGTCCCTGTAGAGAAGAAGTACTGCCAATAGAATAGGACTCCCTGGAGCAGATCAACATCATGAACCTATTGGCACCATGCTGCCTAATGCCAGAGCCCCAGCTTTCATCATCATGAACAGGGGAGGTAGAGACGACATATACAGGACGTTGGATTGGGAGGAGGTGTGGCTTCAGGCATGTTCCTCCCCCCAAAATTCAGTAATTCAAAAAATTCTTGAATCATACATCACTACTCCAAACTCACTTTGTGAGACTCCACAGCCTTCCTCAGCTCCTGGAGTTCCTTCTCTCTCTCCTGGATTCTCTCGTGACATTTGTTCTGTATTTCCAGCAACATTTTCTGTAAAAAAAAAAAAAAACATAAATAAATAAAAAACAAAAAACATGACACGTCCGTCATTCTCCAGGACATTATACAGTTATACAGTAAGCAGGGCTGAGTTTTAGTGCTGAAGAGCTTGAGTGTTGTTGGTGAAGCCTGACATTACTATATAGGTTTATCAGATTTTTTAATCTTTTCAGTACTGGCAGTAGAGGGTATGCACAAGACTTTACAGGTGGTGGGAGTCACTGTGGCCATGAGTGGCAAAAAGACTGAGTGAGTGGCAGTGGCAGTGGGAAAGCCCCTAAAACACCAGACCAGTAAAGAGCTGCTGTTCAACCGACTGTACAAACAGATTCAGTAGAAATTCTGAGCTTCGTTTTACAGAAGAGCAGAGAAACTAATGGATTTGCTGCAGTTCACAGAATTATTCTACATTATACATTCCAATTACATATATACATATGTAAATATGGTTTGCTGTTATAGTAAAAAGAAGCTCTTAAAAATGAGTAATGCTGATACACTATGTGTCCAAATGTTTGTGGACACCCCTTCTAATAAATGCATTCAGCTACTTTAAGTAGTGTCCCGTTGCTTTATAGTTATTATACATTTTATATATATATATATATATATATATATATATATATATATATATATATATATATATATATATAATACATTACACAGCTCTGAAATGTGTGGGACCACCTGAATTCATAATTCACAACACACTGTAAGTTCGATTAAAAGGGAGAGCAAGGGATGAGCCAGTCAACTAACAGTGGAAAACACTCCTAACACCATTCCCTCGACTCTGTGCTCTCAGATATGAGGCTTTATCCTCTAAACAGGTGGGATTTAAGCCTCAGTTGGCTGGACATTCCTGGCTACATGTCACTGTCCATGAACCACTGGTTCTTTAATAATGCGGCTGGATCGCTGTCGAGTCCAACTGCCTAACTTGAGCAGATAATTGATTGTGTCCGTCCCGGTTTGGCTCTTTTTTTCCCCTAATAAATGCTATAAACGGAGCGTGACATCAATGCATACCCTCTATTACCCCACCCATTCGTAGCTCCCCCTAAACTACAAGAGTAAGGCCTTAACACGTCAGCCACCACCTCTTTTCCAACTCTCACCGATGCAGCATCGCCGGGCAGCCGATACATCCAAAGGTAAGCGCCACACCAGTTAACAGACGCCTGTGCCGACCAGCATTAAGCGCTTTAAGAGTGACTAGGGCAGAGAGCACCATCTCTGGCCGCTGATGGCAGAGGGTCATGGCTCAGGATTTGAACTTGCGACCCTCTTGTCCACAGTGGCAGTGCAACAGACCACCGAGCCACTCTGAGAGACGTGGTTCATCGCTTCATACGTTACCTGTTTCTCGGCTCTTTCTGCTGCAATGAACACAGTATCATGTCCTTTATGTTCATCCAGCAGACACAGCATGCAGATACACTGCTGATCAGTGCGACAGTAAACCTCTATCAGCTTCTCGTGCCGACAGCAGATCTGCTCCTGGAGGCGTGCGGAGGCTCGGACCAGCTTGTGCTTCTTAAAGGCAGCAGATTGGTAGTGAGGCTGGAGGTGAGCTTCACAGTAAGAGGCCAGACACACCAGGCAGGACTTGACGGCTGTGTGTTTTGTCCCGCTGCAGAAATCACACTCCACATCTTCAGGCCCAGAAGAGCAGTGAGCCGGAGGAGCAGCTCGGAGCCTCGTCTTCTTCACTTCCTCCACCACCTCAGCCAGCATGGAGTTTTTACCCACGACAGGTCTCAGAGTGAAGGAGCGTCTGCACTGAGGGCAGCTGTAGGTTCCCTTCTGATCCTCCTGATCCCAGAAGCCGTTGATGCACACCATGCAGAAACTGTGGCCACAGGGAATAGTCACTGGATCCTTCAGGAGGTTCAGGCAGACTGGGCAGCTGAACTGGTCCTGAGACACTGAGATACTGGCCTTTGACATCTTACTGAGTAACGATCACACTGTCCTCAAAGCACAGAACATAAAGAGGGGTTTCCTGGTTCTGTGTGAGAGAACCGTGTGCATAACTGGTACGTCTTGTTTAGTGATCACACACACACACACACACACACACACACACACACACACACAGACTGCGGCTCAGTTTCAATTTCATTTCTCCTGAAAGTCATAGTGGCTGAGGGAGAGGGAGGGAGATGGGAGGGAGATGGGAGGGAGATGGGAGGGAGATGGGAGGGAGAGTGTGTGTGCTTTACTATAGTTGGCTTGAAGCAACCCGGATGGGACAGAATGGGTGTGGGTGGAGGTCAACCCCTTAACACTCAGAGGCTTATTACTTCTGTATAAACTGGTGTGGCTGTTCTTCTCTCTTTTCTGGAAGGCTGCCCGCTGAGGTCCCCTCTACCCACGTCAGACCAGCTGCCACCTATCAGTCCGACCAGCAGGTCCCCCACCCACCACCACCCAGACCAGACCAGCACACCGGCACACCCTCCTACCACTGCTACCTGTCTAATGACCATGTTCAAACCTTAATGGACTCTTAACTATCTGCCACTATTAATATCACCACTATTAACTATCTGTTGTATCTGGTTTGTATCTATTTTTATCAAAAATTTATAAATAGTTCTGATCAGAGGAGGACGGGTCGAGTCCCCCTTGTGAGTCTTGGTTCCTCCCAAGATTTCTTCCTCCAGCTCTGAGGGAGGTTCTCCTTGCCACTGTCGCTGTTGGCTGCTCACTGGGGGTCTTGGATCATTCATGTCTTCTTACGTTATTTGATTACATTTTTTTGGTCTGTCTTTTATTAATTACTAATTATGTAAAGCTGCTTTGTGACGACAACAGTTGTAAAAAGCTATACAAATAAATATGACTTGACTTCAGCAGCTGGCAGGCCATAGGTTTTTTAAGGGGTTAAAATGAGTAGCATTGATTTATCATTTATTATATGTTATTTCTTAAAAACTAAAATAATAAATAACAACAAATATAGAGGTAGAGGTAAAATGTCTCCTTTTGAAGACAAATAAATAAAGCTGTATGTGAGGAGGAGCTCTTTTGAACTCTTGAATTTTATTTCCAGCTAATGATCATTTTTATTATGGATTAATCTGCTGATCATTTTCTCTATTAATCGACTGATTGTTTTTTTATTTTTAACTCTGAACACAGTAAGAAATTGGTAAGATTCTCTGTTCAGCTGCAGTTTTGGGAAGGGAAGTCATCTCAAATCTAGTCAATATATTAATGATTTCTCTTTTTGAGACTGTTTAGAATTTGTATGATATTATTTTACTTATTTGTGAACATTTTAACTCGTTTCAGTAATGATTTAGCAAAACTAGCTCAATCTGTGGGTATTATTTTTCCAAATAAGCATCATTTGCATTATTTAAGGACTGAAATAAGCCAAATACCTGTATTCCACCAGTGGAATAAGACAATATCTCTGGAAAATAATCTTAAAACAGGTAAAACATCTAGAAATATGTTGATTAACTCTTAATTCTAGCATCAAAATGATACAATTGATACATTTATTACATGTACTGATAATAAAGTCTATTGAATTTGGCATCTGCAGAAATTAAAGATGTTTTATTTTGCATACATGCATCATGAGCAAGCATATGATGACAGTATTGGGCTTTTAATAATTTGTTTAATAAAAACCAAAATAGAATTTGGAGCACAGATTTTAATAATGGTTGGTTTCTAAAAAAAGATTAAAATTACACAAACAGGATCAAAAATATTGATATGCAATGATATACAAACTTTGAACCATTTAGCTGATAGTTTGGAGGTTATGCTAACGAATTTGGAGGTAGTCCTCATTTGTCATTATTCCAGAAACATCCCCAGTGCATGAGGCTAACCCCACCATGCTTAACAGTTGATACAGTGTTCTTGAGGTTGAATACCTCACTATCACCTCCAAAGATAACTGGTCATTGTTGCCAAAGAACTTGTAGAAATCTTAGTCTCATCTGATGTCCTTGTTCAACGGTGGGCAGCCAACTCCAGCGCCCGGGGAGCAGAGATGGTGAAGGGCCTTGCTCAAGGGCCCAACAGTGGCAGCTTGCCGAGCCCTAAACCCTATTATCAATAGCCCCTTTTGGAGAAGGGCCTAATTTGGTGGACAGCAGCCTCTCAGTCCATGGCTCTGTTTAATTCACTTGACTGTAGACAGTGACACTGGTGTTCCAGCAGGCTATTACAATGACAAAGATTTGAGAACCTCTTATAGTGATTTAAGGAACCTTTAAGAAACCATCCTCTTCTAAAAACCTTTTCTTGAAGGTTCTTCAAAGGTTCTTCAAAGGTTCAGCTAACATGTCCATGCGGGACCTGTATGGGTAGCCCAACAGAGAACAACAATTTATGTCCATGGGTTCCATGCAGGCCCCATATAGGCATGCCACTAGGGTCAGTGATGAAACCAGTAGGGGTTAAACATGTACGGCTCGGCTCGACCCGCCATCCTTTAAGATCCACAGAAGACGAGCGTCCAGACTTTTTTCTGTCCTGAACCGAAGTGGTGGAACGAACTTCCCCTGGGCGTCCGAAGAGCAGAGTCCAACGCTCGCTGTCCTCAAACCCAGACTGAAGACCCTCCTCCTCTTCTGAGAGGACTTGGGTGAAGAGTAGAGTATTATGGTCTCCATTTTGACTTGTGTTTAGTAGAGTCTAAAATTAGAGGATCTTTGAATTCTAGTCTATTCAATCTAGTTGAGGTTCTTCTTGAGTAAATAATGAAGCACTTTTGTAAGTCGCTCTGGAGAAGAGCAGTAAATGTAAATGTAAATTATTTAAGGAAGAATGGTGGGCTGGAACAATGTGGCCCATTTGAGAACCCAGCCCAACCCACTCAGAGCCCATGTCCACCTGGAACCCATCTAGCCCACGTTCCACCCATGTGAGCCCCACATGAGCACATTGGCTGGGTTGTCCTTTCCACAGTGGCAGCTTCCAGTTCATGGCAGACCTGTCCTTTTGAGGCTCCTGGATTGTTCTTGGCCTTCCAAGCCAAGTTCTTCTCAGCTGAAATGGACAGTTCTAGAGAGGTGGCCACACCTCTCAAATACTTATATTTACATACAGTTGTTTAAGCTGATTATCTCTGACCTCAGAGACATTTGAGACATTTCAGAAATCACCACAGGACTTTTCAGGTCCTATAATTTCCTACTTTGAAGACCACCCTGACCAAAAAAATTGTAAGGCTCTTAAAACACTGTGTTGATCCCATTGTGTTCAGGGATAAAGTCTAAATGTACAGCATTCCCAAAGCATGCTCTGCCCCCACCCTGCGCTGTTTCTGAATGGGAAGCTTCCGTCTCTAGCGTTAGCACAACACTTCCTCTCTGACACTCACTAGAACGTTGCCACCACAGCTACAAACATCTCTTTTTTTGGCTGCATCTGGAAGCTTGGTTTGTGGTGGACGAGCACATTCATTATGTCATGCTGTTTCATTGTAGTCTTTGTGGAGCTCCCACTAAAAGATTTTCCACTGTGTGGAGAGTCAGTAAACAGCCAGGCCAAACAGAGGAGATCAGAAGAGGGCTTAAGAGCCAGGGTGTCTGCAGTTAACTGTGCCGATCACAAGGTTAAGGGCCTCAGATGTGCTGGAGATGGAGGATGGGAACACGGAGGATTCCACAATGGACCTGAGGAACCTTGAGACCAAAGTTGGCATGAAAATACCTGAGAGTCTTCTACGATGGATGCAGGATGATGTTCAGGATTATAATTCTCCAGTGTCGGAATACCTCCCAAGCGAACTCCTTACCAAAATCCAAACCCTGAAGCTTGAAATGGTGAGCATAATTAGTCCATTCTCATTAGGACTGGTTTCACAGACAGGGATTACGCCAAGTCGTAGACCACAGGGCCTTCTCCAATGCAAGTCAAATGTAGTCTAGGACTAGGACTAAACCAGCCCATAATGTCTAGGGTACTTTGTTTTGTAGGTAACTATAATACAGGATCCTACATGTCCTCCTCATGGCTCCTGTCATTTGTTCCCATCAGGCCATTCTTTGAAAGTTCTATTGGCTCAAACTAATGTCTTTAAACAGATCGTCTGTCGCTGTGGTTACTAATTTACTAATCAATAAATGATGTTGATCTAGGATATTTAAATGTAACCAGCTCTGATTGAAGGGATGGATTGTATGCGATGGCTATGTGAAGAGCACATCTCGCCGATCAGTCTCACCACCAGCCAGAGCAGCCAAAACTCAACGTTTACCCCAATCAATCAGGCCATTTCGGACTTGGTGAAGACCACCACCGGTTAACATTAGCAGAGCATGCTAAACAGCATGGGCATGAGTTGACTGATGCGTGGTTCAGAGAAGCTCCAACCAGTCAGTGGTGAATCCAGATATAGATGGCATATAGATGTCAATCTATTAAAACGTTTAATGCCGGTAATCACACCAATATTCTGGGATTAATTCTAAACAATTGAGGTGTCTTCCTGTATTTCTTGTTTTAATGTTTTTAATTTACCCTGTTTTCTACTCAATTTGAAAGGCCAATTACCCAACCACCATTCATGCAATCCCCCTCCATCACTAGCAATGCTCCCAACACTAGAAGGGTAAAGACTAGCACACCCATGTGGAGCCAAATCAAGCCAAGATAAGAGAACCTGCTATGGAGTGCTCTACAGGGTGATCTCTTGTCCAATATGCAAATTTTACTACATTAACAAATGATCAATGCCAGTGTTAATTTCTCTAACCCCCTCTCTTTTCCATGTTGCTCCCCTTCCCGCTTCTGTTGCTGCAGAGAAAACTTCGCTCGGCAGATGTGAAGATCCTTCAGCAGCTAAAAGCTCTGAATGAAGAGATGGAATGCATGCGATGGCTGTGGGAAGAGCACATCTCGCCGACCAGTCTCTCCACCAGCCAGAGCAGCCAAAACTCAACCTTCACCCCAATCAACCAGGCCGTTTCAGACATGGATGAAGACCACCATCAGTTAACATCAGCAGAGCATGCTAAACAGCATGGGCATGAGGCCGTAGTTGACCAATGCGTGGTTCAGAGAAGCTCCAACCAGTCAGTGGTGAATCCAGAGATCCATGAGGAACCAGTATTAGATGAAGTAACAGTTAACGAGTCCCAGAGACTGCTATTAGGACATGGAGAGAGTCTCAGTGAAGACCCAAGGCTGCTAGCACTCCAGGACAAGCAGAATGACCAAGATCCATGTCTGCTAGGTGGTGAGCAACTCTTGGGATATGATATCCGGTGGAACTGGGTGGAGTGTGAGGACGATGTGATGTTCCTTTGATGAGCCAGAGCCCGTATGCACCATTTGAGGTCTCCTGCTCATCTCTCTCTCTCTGGTTCATCAAAAGAATCTGACATACACGGTTTGGACAAAAGTATTGGGACACCTGTTTACTCATTATTTCTTCTAAAATCAAAGGTATTAAAAAAATCCAGAGTTGATCCTGATTTTGTTGGAGTTACTAGCTCTACTGTCCAGGGAAGAAGACTTTCTACTATATTTTGAAGCTGGAGCATTGCTGTGAGGATTTGACTGTATACAGCAACAAGCGTGTTAGTGAGGTCAGGATGCTGGATTATGATCACCACCTCACCTCATCTTCCCCAACTGGATGGAGCTCCACCATCCATCATTCCAGAGAACACAGTTCTTCCACTGCTCCACAGCTCAATGCTGGGGGCTTTATACCCCTCTAGCCCACCATAGTATTAGGCAGCATGGTGCCAATAGGTTAATTTTTATCTGTCCTATTCTATTGGCGATACATCTCAGCAGGGACTATAGAAGCTGTGAACTGTGTCAGCAATGGGTGTCACAAAAAGTAGCTGAATGCATTCATTAGAAGGGGTGTCCACAAAATTTTGGACATATAGTGTAGTTGGGAAGATCTGAATGATCTCAAATACATTCTCTAAAATCTTCGGTCTTTAGGAGCTGGGTTAGCAGTATTTGTGGTGACTGCTGAACTGGACTGGATTAGGTGTGATTGGTGCACCCCACCCCACAGGTATTTATAGCCCTTGCATTCTTGTGCAGCGCCATCTGCTGGAGCCTGAAGTTACTACTTTAGTGCTCTAAAAGGCAGGACTTGGGTTAATTAGACAAATTAGACCCTCTGTGGTGTGTGGCCAGCTCTCGTTATTTATTTATTTTTTAAATAACAGCAATTAGGTTACAGAATATAGCTCTTAACATGACAGGATGACAGGGATACAATCTGAGTGCATAACAAAACTATCAAAAGAAACCAATAGGAGACAAAGAAGGCAAGCAAAAAAAACACTTAACGGACATTCCAGACTCTCAGACACAAGACCAGACAAGAAACACTGAAACAAAGGGACTACATGACCAATTCTCAGCCTGCATTCCTCCTGTGGACATCCTGTGGACATCCTGTGGACATCCTGTGGATGTCCCGTGAAATGCTGTCAGTCGCAGCCCAAGTACATTTACCATTACAGCTCTATTCAGAAGCTCACATCTAGCCAAGTACATCAAGCCCGTGTTGTTGGGAAGGATGCATCACTTGTGTGGACTTGGCCATTACGCACCACACTGCTCGTCCAATTGCAGAATTACCATACAGCGTCCTCCTGTCCTCTGGAGTTTGTACTCGAGAGACGTACGAAACGTACAAGTCAGCACTACCAAGTAAAACACCAGTCTGAACTAAGGCGGAGACAAGGGTGGAGACAAGAACACAGATAAAATAATACAGAGATATGTAAGATATATATTTATATATATATTTCGTTTTTCACTTTTTGACATAATTTTGTGATGAATGGACCAATAGAAATGCTCCAAAATGACTTGCTTTAAATATTTTTTTTTACATTGACTTCCATTGAATGTTTCCTTCTGCTGTAACATTGTTATTTTGGAGATACAAGGTTTTTACATGACAGCAGTGATTAGTATAGTATAATTAAGATCAGTACGTTATAGTACCAAACGGCACCGGTTCCAAAAGTGCTTGTGAATATATCTACATTGATGGGTGCGGTGGTCTCGAAATGAGGGGTGATCAGGTCAGTTTCTGGAGTATTGCTGTGTATCTCGGCAGTGGAAAACACAGCAGGAGCTCCACTGACTGAAAACAGTCTAGACAGACGTTCGTCAACAGTCAGACATTCGTTGCTATCTCAGCAGTGAATTGTCAACACAGGCGGGTGCAGCCCGACGTTAGTACACCCGCCCACGCTTTACACCACTGAAATAGCAACCCACCAAGGTCAGTCTGACCGCACCTGGCTCTTAAAGGGATGGCGAGAGACACACTGATTAGTTTATTACTGCACGTTACGCGCCCCCCCCCCCCAAAACAAAAAACAAAACACACCCATGATTCATTCAGAGACTCAGTACATGACTTTTCATGTATAGTTTCAAGCTGAGCAAGACGAACTTGTCCCGTCATTATGATAGCAAAGACACACCGACACGCCCCCTAAATCAAGCTGCGAGGTGCTCGGTTGGCGGCTCACCAAAAGATCGCTTAAATATGGTCCATGCGTATTTTATGTCTGAGGATGAGCTCCACAGACTTGACTCACATCTACTTTGCTGAGAGAGACAGATTCACTGATGAGCCAAAGCTGAACCCAAACCCAGGGTAGAGCGACTGAGTGAAGGTGGTCTGGACCCTGTGGAGGAGCTTCATGGTCTCAGAGACACTGTAGAAGGACAGAGTTCCCGCCCTGTGATCCACATACACTCCTATCCTAGAGGAGCCAGACACTCTGGAGATTCTAGTGTCTCTGTCAGAGGAACTGAATGTGTATCTGGAGGGTTCACAGAGCAATCTCCAAGACTGACCATGATACCCAAACAAGCACTCTCTGCCTGTTCCCTTCCTGGGGATGCTTTTATACGACACTGCAATGTCAACCCCATCAGCTCCACCCCACTCAACCTCCCAGTAGCAGCGTCCACTCACACTCTCTCTACAGAGCACCTGACGCCACTCATCAAATCTGTCTGAATGGTCAGGATATGGCTGGACTTTGTTGCCGCAGGCCACCACCGTGTTCCCTTCAGACAGGTGGAGGTATCTGTTGGCTGTGTTGGAGTCCAGTGTGAGCTGACAGCGATCTGAGAGAGAGAAAGCCAGTCAGCTTTTAAACAGGATATTAAAACAGATCGTAAAACTGGAACGATGATAGTACACAATTCCAGCGCTGGATGAGCTGTTCAGAAATAAACTGTCCAGAGGAGTCTGGGTTTTCTCTTATAATATCTTAGTGTACTTTAAATACAGATATAATAATTGTTTAAATAAAATAATATAACAATAAAATAATAATAATAATAATAATAAAAGTACTAAATATTCTAAAAATATTTATAATAATTTTAATCCTAATAGAAAAGTTTATTCGTTTGTTAGAAGGTGTTTCTGTTGTTCATAACATAAAAAAAAATATTTTTTAAAGAAATAAAACAATGATTAGGCTTATTAGGAATAGAGGTGGGGGGTTTAAAGCAGGATCATGCTGATGCTCCACTGACTGTAACAGGGGGAGAATGGCGTCTCCGTATTTGTCATAGAAATATGTGGGTGTGAAGGAACATTCTCAGATTCTCAAGGTTCTTTATCAGTTCATGGTCACATCTCTCTTAGAAATACGGTTCTTAATGGACCCAAAGCGTTTTTTCTACGGCATCTCTCAAAGAAACTTTTGTAGCACTGTTATTTTTTGGAGTGTAGAGGAGTTCTTAGGGACCTTCCCCCTAATTACAACAATAGCTTTACAGCTTGCAGTGGTCCAGCGCAAATAATGAGAACCCTGGAAGATGGCTTGTGCTAGAGTTGCTCCTGTAGTTAGTCTGGTGGTGGTGGTGGTAGTGGTGGTGGGGATGGTGGTGGTCTTGGACAGCTTATGCTTTGCGTATTTGATTATTTCAGTGTTTTTTTCCAAGTGTGTTTAAGAAAGAAAGGGATGAACTTACACTCTAGAAAGTCTTCTCTGCTTTGGGGTTCAGGAACAGGAATGATTTGCACTTCCTTCACTGTGGAAAAATTAAAAAAGTTAATTGACAGCATTATATCCCATAATGCAACGATCCACATGTAGCTCATATGACAAGATGGTTGGCGAGGACATTGCTGAAAAGATCTCCGTTCCCTATCCAGTTGTTTTTTGTTGGTTCTGACCCTAGTTTTGCTTTCCTGGGCCGTGGAGTATGGATGTATCTGGGTTACTTCTGTTTGCTAGAGTTTTGACCCTGGCATGGACCCATGTGGACCCATGGCAGTCTCCTCAACGCATGACCCACAGAAATGCTTTACCAGGTTTCTCCAGTTCCTGTACATCAGGTAGCTCCAGTGGCGACTCTGGCCTTCTAGTGCTCTCACACTGACCCAATGACCCTTGCCTCCACCACTTTCCTGAGCCCCCAACTTCTACTCTGTGTCTGGCCATTGCCCCAACTTCAGCTCCATTCCTGACCTCTCTGCTGCTCGTCCCATCTGCTCCTGGTCGTCTGCCAGTGGTCCTATTCGCTCCTGTCCCTGTTCTAACCTCTGTGTCCATCATGGACCTATGGCATGCAGCCTGTTTTGACTGTGCCTCCCCATGCACCAGGCCCACCTTCTAATGTCCTGAAGCTCTGACACTGACCCAGTGTCCCTCTCCTCCACTACTCCACATGAGCCCCCAACTTCTACTCTGTTTCTGGCCATTGCCCCAACCTAAGCTCCATCCCTGACCTCTCTCCCACTCGTCCCTTCTGCTCCTGGTCGTCTGCCAGTTGTCCTGTTTGCTCCTGTTCCTCTGCCAGTGGTCCCATTCGCTCCTGTCCCCGTTCTAACCTCTGTGTCCATCATGGACCTATTTGCTGAGCTGCTCCTCCCTATGGGCATATAGCCTGTTTTGACTGTGCCTCCCCATGCTCCAGGCCCACCTTCTGTTTTGAGCTTCGGGACATTAGAAGAAGGGCTTGGCCCCACTCTTTTTTGTATTGTTATGTGTGGTGGTGGTGGTGAAGAGTCGGGGGTCCATGGGCCAGCCCCCCATGGTACTGGGACAATGAACCCCTGGTGGAGCATGAAGGTTAGTTTTGCCCTCATAGGAGGAGAACACATGGAAGCAGGGAACCAGGAACGTTAATGTAATATACCTGCAAATGATGTGTTTTCGAATTCCTCTTTCCAGAATTCGTCTAGGTTTCCTTTCAGTCGAGAAACAGACTTTGCGACAACGTCAAAGGAGACGGGAGGGCTGACAGTGCTGGTGGGTACGCCTGAAGATCCAGGAAGGACTGAGAGAGTCTGAAAACTCTACACAGAGTCAAAAACCAAGACAAATAAGACCAGCTTTATCCTCAACAATTCAGAAATCGAATTTCCGGTTTCGGTCTCCGGACACAAGCATGACTGCATTCACGGCAAGCCTGTTCGTTCTCCTTCCTTTCTAGGTGTTTTCACACAGATCCTACCTGAAGGAAATGGATGTGATCCTCTGTGAGTAAAAGCTTCTCCAGCTCAGAGTCTCTCCTCCTCAGCTCACCAATCTCCTGCTCCAGTCGCTGCAGACGTTCCTCAGCTTGATTCACTGCAGCTTTCTCCTGAGCTCGGATCAGCTCTATGACCTCAGAGCGTCTTCTCTCAATGGAGCCGATCAGCTCGGTAAAGATCCTCTCGCTGTCCTCCACTGCTGTCTGAGCAGCTCGCTGGTAGTGGACACACAGGGAAGAGTCTCTTAAAAGCAGCCATCAGTATTCACATCAGTAGACATACCACCACCACCTGGATGGCAAAACAGTATCAGAGCTAGACCTTCAATTTGGAACCGGCCTTTTTGGAGAATGAGGTCTGGATGGGGATTTAATTTGGGGGACAATATTTACTACTTTCTAAAGCATATCTACCCTCATGTCCCACTCTGCTTCTGCTTAGAGATTAAATTGAAATGTAATCTGAAAACTTGTCAAGTTAAAGGACTATTAGCCTTATTACACAGCTTATAACAAGGCTTATTACACACTAAGGTGTATTACTCAGTATCTACAGGGACTTCTGAACTAACTCTCTCTCTTTTTACCTTCTCTGAGCCACCCAGCCTGACCTGCTGGAAGATTGCTTGCTAAGGTCCCCTCTACCCGCGTCAGACCAGCTGCCACCTACTAGTCCGACCATCAGGTCCCCCACCCACCACCACCCATATCAGACCAGCTGCACACCCTCCTACCACTGCTACCTGTTTAATGACCATGTTCAAACCTAAATGGACTCGTAACTGTCTGCCACTATTAATATCACCACTATTAACTATCTGTTGTACCTGGTTTGGTCATTTTTTTTATCAATAATTAATAAATAGTTCTGATCAGAGGAGGACAGGTCGGGTCCCCCTTGTAAGTCTTGGTTCCTCCCAAGGTTTCTTCCTCCAGCTCTGAGGGAGTTTTTCCTGTACTGTCGCTGTTGGGGCTCACTGGGGGTCTTTAATCCTTCATGTCTTACGTTATTTCTTCTTTGTCTCTGTCTTTTATTAATTACTAATTATGTAAAGCTGCTTTGTAATGACAACAGTTGTAAAAAGCTATACAAATAAATTTGACTTGACTTGACCTCTGTACAGACTGCTGGGGCTCTGGAAATAGACAGAGAGTCCTGACTGTTCCTGAAAGAGCTCATATAAAAATCACATCGTATTCTCCTCAAGTTCCAAATGTGTCAAACGTTTTGACACGCATTTTCAGGTAGAAGTGTGTGGAGATACTAGGGTTTAAAAGACTTCTGTAGAAGCTGAAGTATCAACTGAAGCTTTTTACTCCAGTAAAAGTGTAAAAGTACTGGTTTCAGAACGACGTCAAGTAGAAAAGTAAAAGTAATGGAAGGAAAACAAAGGCTGAAAGCTTAGGCCGCGCCACAGGGGTCTATAGTACACTATCCCTCCCCCCCCCAAAACCCCATTTCTCTAAAAGTCATAATGAGGAGAATGTTCTATTTAAACGTTGATGTTAAAAATGTTGGGCTGCACTAGGCTCCTGTTTCAGCTGCAGATCTGCCCATTGAAAATGAAGCATTTCAGTAATATCAGCTCTATTAAAGGAGCGTCTCTGTGCTCTACTGAGCATTAATATGAGCTTCATGGAGGGAAATATGAGGAGTCGTTGTCTAGAAGTTTTGTAAAGCTGCAGAAAGTCAGACTTCAGAGGCGTGTGATCAATAAGCTTTATTGGAATGTAAATGTGGGGCTCAGTCGGGACGTTTCACTGCAGCTCTCTTGAGTCTCTGTCACGGACACAGTCTTCATACTAGACTACAGACGTCTGCTGTGAGCTCGCTGGAGAGGGACGGGACGTGTGCAGGTGTGATGGATCTCTTATAAACCAATAGGGAGTCAGAATGGAGTCTGTTTATACTTCTCAACCAATCACAGTCAGACTCTCACTTTCCGGATGGAGAGATTTATCTGGAGAGGGTTTTTATTGATGACGAGCCGGAATGGAAACAAAGGGAAATGAAATAG
This sequence comes from Salminus brasiliensis, assembly GCF_030463535.1. Classification (NCBI taxonomy): domain Eukaryota; kingdom Metazoa; phylum Chordata; class Actinopteri; order Characiformes; family Bryconidae; genus Salminus; species Salminus brasiliensis. Next base: position 4,680,014 of record NC_132886.1, read on the forward strand.
GAGGAACGAGGCTGTTTTTAAAATGTAAGGAGGAGAAAGTTCAGATAATTGGGTGAAAATTTTAGGAGTAGAAGTCAAAAGTCGGCTGAAAAATAAATAATTAGTCCTGTAAAGTTTAGATAACAAACATCTCTGGCAAGTACCTATTACTCACCTTGTGAGACGCCACAGCCTCCATCAAATCCCGTAGCTCATTCGCTTTCTCCTGGATGCTCTTGTCGAATTTCCTCTGTGTTTCCTCCAACTGCTTCTGTAATAAACCAGTCAACCCAACACCAATTAAAGATACAACCCCATAATCCTGTCCTCTGGTGCTTACCCCACTGCCTGTGCCCCTTACCCCAAGAAACCTGACCTTGATTCGACCTCTACTAGTTATAAGGTATTGCAACCTCCCTCTCCGTCGCGAAATAGTCTGTAGGGGCCTTATCTCTCTGACTTCACACACATCACAATGCTCTCTGCTGATGCTGGATATCTAAATATTCTGCTTTTGATTTTTAATAACAATTAAAAACATTATTTATATTATTTCTAGTGATATTACGGGCCTTGCTTTCAAATTGTTTAGGTCTTATGTTTCCAGAACATTGTCTTTTGACACTTTAGTAAAGTACCTGTTACTCAAGGTATGCCTCAAAGGTCAGTAGTCGGCCCCCTATGTTTTGTTGTTGCGCTTGTTTAAGGTCATTGTTTAAGCTTTTTATTGTTTTGCAGATTTTAGCAGAAGTAGAAGGCGAATGTGAGCACACTCTGTAACTCGTTTTCCAAATTCTAGAGACATACAGCATGCTTTTCTAAGCATATCAGGGATATCGCCAGTTCTTAAAGAACACTGATCCACTGCAGGATACTTCTCTCAGGACCAACCTTGTAATTAGACTGGTTATATTCAGTACAGGAGAGGATCTGAATGCTAATTTTTAAGAATCTGTAGGTACTGATGTTTTAAGTCTGTGATTACTGACCCTCTTTTAGCGATCTTTTGGCAAGCTGTCAACCACTGCAAGCACTGTGCAGATTGATTTAGGGGACGTGTCGGTGTGTCTTTGCTATCATAGCCATGGAAATTACTCCTCGCTCGGCTTGAAACGCTCAAAAGTCATGTACTGAGTCTCTTAATGAATCATGGGTGTGTGTTTTGGGCGTAACGTGCAGTAATAAACCAATCAGCGTGTCTCTCGCCATCCCTTTAAGAGCCAGGTGCGGTCAGGCTGACCTTGGTGGATTGCTATTTCAGTGGTGTAAAGCGCGGGAGAGGGGGGGGTGTACGAGAGTCGGGCTGCACGTGCCTGTGTTGACAATTCACTGCTGAGATAGCAACGAACGTCTGACTGTTGACGAACATCTGTCTAGACTGTTTTCAGTCAGTGGAGCTCCTGCTGTGTTTAATATGACAATTTTATTGAATTTTATTGACTATTTATTATTAAAGAAATGGAGAGGGGGGGCATTTCAGTTTTATGTATTTTGCATGTTTTTATGTATGTATATTTATGTATTTTGTATTTTATGTAAATTAAGCTATGCTAAACTATGGACCAGTCAATAAAATTCAATAAAAAATCCTTAATTTTATTGAATTTTATTGACTTTTATTTATTTATTTATTTATTATTATTATTATATATATTTATTCTATTATTCTATTTATAGTTTAGCACAGATTAATTTACCATAGCTAGTACCCACTTTTATTAGTTGGTGTTCACTACAGTTATTACACTACAACAGTTACCATAGTCAAAATACATAAAACTAAAACGCCCCCCTCCCCCCCTTTTTAAAAAATAATTATTAATCATTTATTATATTAAAAGATACAAACATTGGATGTTTTAATACTATAATGGTATAATGGTATACCGACTACCAAACTAGGAAAGTCCCTGGTTTTCACTTCCGAAATCTGGTTGCCTTAATCTCTAATTTTATTAGAGATTGGTGATTTGGTGATTTGGTGATTTGGTAATATGGTAATTTACACCAAATCCTACCCAACATCCCACCAAGTCGTTAATGAAGAGCATTGCAGGTGTAATTCTTACCTGTTTCTCGGCTCTTTCTGCTGCAATGAACACAGTATCATGTCCTTTATGTTCATCCAGCAGACACAGCATGCAGATACACTGCTGATCAGTGCGACAGTAAACCTCCATCAGCTTCTCGTGCCGACAGCAGATCTGCTCCTGGAGGCGTGCGGAGGCTCGGACCAGCTTGTGCTTCTTAAAGGCAGCAGATTGGTAGTGAGGCTGGAGGTGAGCTTCACAGTAAGAGGCCAGACACACCAGGCAGGACTTGACGGCTGTGTGTTTTGTCCCGCTGCAGAAATCACACTCCACATCTTCAGGCCCAGAAGAGCAGTGAGCCGGAGGAGCAGCTCGGAGCCTCGTCTTCTTCACTTCCTCCACCACCTCAGCCAGCATGGAGTTTTTACCCACGACAGGTCTCAGAGTGAAGGAGCGTCTGCACTGAGGGCAGCTGTAGGTTCCCTTCTGATCCTCCTGATCCCAGAAGCCGTTGATGCACACCATGCAGAAACTGTGGCCACAGGGAATAGTCACTGGATCCTTCAGGAGGTCCAGGCAGACTGGGCAGGTGAACTGGTCCTGAGACACTGAGATACTGGCCTCTGCCATTTTACTGCACCCACAGCAAGAAGGAGCAACACAGCGGTCCGGCCCAGCAGCTCGACCAGAGGGAGGATCTTGTTTCCTGGTTCTCTGTGAGAGAAGTGAACTCTTACTGCCCAAGATACCGATACTCACACTGACCGGATCAATGAGAGGACCATGTAGAAACTCCTGGAAATTATATTAATGAGAAAAAAATGCAAATCCAGACACAATACACACTGATTCACACATACACACACACTCGGCCTGCAGGAAAAACAACAACGGATCAGTTTCACTTTCACTTCTTAACAAAGAATAGGAGGAGACAGAAAATTCGAGAGGGGGGGTGGTCTTATCTTAAAGAAGCCCCTGTATATGCAAAACTGTATATTCCTTGATAAAGCTGAATAATGAGAGTTTAATAGATGGAAGTGACAAATCATGAACTGTGCTTGATGGGCCCTTTAAGATGAATTTTGTCATGGTTTTACAATGATTTACAATGAAAAATAAAATGCAATATTCCTGTTTATTTATTTATCTATTTATTGGAGACTATTTATGTATTTATTTATTTATCTATTTATTGGAGACTATTTATTTATTTATTTATTTATTTATTTATTTATTGGACACTATTTATTTATTTATCTATTTATTGGAGACTATTTATGTATTTATTTATTTATCTATTTATTGGAGAGTATTTATTTATTTATTTATTGGACACTATTTATTTATTTATCTATTTATTGGAGACTATTTATGTATTTATTTATTTATCTATTTATTGAAGACTATTTATTTATTTAGTTAGTTAGTTATTTATCTATTTATTGAAGACTATTTATGTATTTGGTTATTTATTTATCTATTTATTGAAGACTATTTATTTATTTGGTTATTTATTTATCTATTTATTGAAGGCTATTTATTTATTTGGTTATTTATTTATCTATTTATTGAAGACTATTTATTTATTTAGTTATTTATTTATCTATTTATTGAAGGCTATTTATTTATTTGGTTATTTATTTATCTATTTATTGAAGACTATTTATTTAGTTATTTACCTATTTATTGAAGACTATTTATTTAGCTAGTTATCTATTTATTGAAGACTATTTATTTATTTGGTTATTTATTTATCTATCTATTGAAGGCTATTTATTTATTTGGTTATTTATTTATCTATTTATTGAAGACTATTATTTATTTAGTTATTTATTTATCTATTTATTGAAGGCTATTTATTTATTTGGTTATTTATTTATCTATTTATTGAAGGCTATTTATTTAGTTAGTTAGTTATTTATCTATTTATTGAAGACTATTTATTTAGCTAGTTATCTATTTATTGAAGACTATTTATTTATTTGGTTATTTATTTATCTATTTATTGAAGACTATTTATTTAGTTAGTTAGTTATTTATCTATTTATTGAAGACTATTTATTTAGCTAGTTATCTATTTATTGAAGACTATTTATTTAGCTAGTTATTTATTTATCTATTTATTGAAGGCTATTTATTTATTTGGTTATTTATTTATCTATTTATTGAAGACTATTTATTTAGCTAGTTATCTATTTATTGAAGACTATTTATTTATTTGGTTATTTATTTATCTATCTATTGAAGGCTATTTATTTATTTGGTTGTTTATTTATCTATTTATTGAAGACTATTAATTTAGTTAGTTATCTATTTATTGAAGACTATTTATTTAGTTAGTTAGTTATCTATTTATTGAAGACTATTTATTTATTTAGTTATTTATTTATCTATTTATTGAAGACTATTTAACTATTTAGTTATTTATTTATCTATTTATTGAAGACTATTTATTTAGTTAGTTAGCTATTTATCTATTTATTGAATTTATTGTGAGTGAGTGAAAGGGGCTTATCTTAAAGGAGCCCCAAGCCTGTATATTTCTTGCTAGGGCTGAATATTAAGAGTTCAGTAGATGGAAGTGACAAACCGTGAACCTCAAACTCTGCCATTCCTCCTTTCACAAGAACATCCAGCTGAACTATAAAACAGGCCAATTCCAAAACCCCAACACTGTTACATCACAGTCTTGACCCCTTATAATTACACTCCTAAACTGTACATTAACCCCGCCCACTGGAGAACAAGCAAATAAAGAAGCAAAGCTGAAAATGCCAAAAGCTAATGCTAGGTGGACCAGAATAAGGAGAATGAAAGCTAACACTTGGCTGACCGGAGAAAGTGCTGTGATGCAGAAGCCATTGTAGGTGGACACTAAGAGGACTCAGAAAGGACAGCAGCACGTTCCGGCTACACTCAGGAACCATTACAAAAAAAATGTTAGCATGTATTTGTTCTTGTTCCAGTTCTAAGCCATGCTAGGCTAGGCTAAGCTAGGCTAGGCTAGGTAGTGACACAAACCAACCACTACAAGTAGACCCCCACAAGCCCCCATAAAAGGTAAATCAGTTTCATTCTGAAGTAAGATAACAGGGTGGTCAATTAGCTTGTGAAATCAGCATCTGAGCATTTTTCATTCTAAACAAAGTCAAATAATTTTTCTACATCAAACAACAACTCAAATAAAGACATTTTATGGTACATTTTAGCGTCCAGATAAAAACTAATATTTTTCTTAATGGTTGAAAAGAATGTTGGTGTGGTTTTGATACATGTGATATATGTGAGTAATCCAGGAATATCACGCTCGCTTGGCTTGAATTTGGACTGGAGTTCTGGTTGGGGCTGCGAGCTGATGTGACCCAAAGCCACACTCCCCCCTTGCCAAGCAGAGGTTTGGCATAAATTGGACCATCAGGAGGAGCAGGGGCGGTCATGATGAGGAGAGGGGAAAGGAGTGGTTTTATAGACTGCGTCGTAAAGGAGAGGAGGAGTGTGGGCGTGGTCCTTCTCCCAAATCTAATGGCTGAGGGGTCTATTCTATTAAGCTTGTGCTAAAAAAAAAAACAAAGCTCAGGAAGATCTGATCTGCTCATCAGAAGCTTTTACACAACCGTGTGGAGTCCAGGCAGCTTGAGTGCACCCTGTCGTTAAAGTAAAAGTCAAGTCAAATTTATTTCTATAGCACTTTTTACACTTTTTACTGTTTTCGTCACAAAGCAGCTTTACATAATTAGTAATTAGTAAAAGACAGGAAAAAAAAGAAATAACATAAGACATATATGAAATATATATATAGCATATAATTGACCAGTCATTCCAGATGGGTTCTTGAAAATCTTGGTTCTCGAAGGTCTCCGGCTGTAATGAAGCCCTAGAAGCCCCAGAACTTCATTTTCCATTTCACATTTTCACGTTTTGGGCCAGTGTTATTTCCGATCCAGGCTGAACCAAGAACCCAGCACGGAGCGGCTGAGTGAAGGTGGTCTGGACTCTGTGGAGGAGCTTCATGGGCTCAGAGACGCTGTAGAAGGACAGCGTTCCCGCCCTGTGATCCACATACACTCCTATCCTAGAGGAGTTCAGTGGTCGTCGGATTTCCGTCTCTTTGTTGTTGTGCCAGAATGAGAATCCCGAGGGAGAGCAGGACAGTCTCCACGACTGACCATTGCAACCAAACACGCACTCAGCAGCTCTTCCTCTCCGACTGATGCTTTCATACGACACTGCCATAAAAACCCCATCAGGTCCGGTCCAGTCAACCTCCCAGTAGCAGCGTCCACAGAAATCTTCCTTACACAGCATCTGAGGCCAGTAGTCAAATCTGTGTGGATGAGCGGGATACGACTGGACAGTGTTACTGTTGGTCACCACTGTGTTCCCCTCTGACAGACAGAGGAGTGTATTTGCTGTGTTGGGATCCAGTGTGAGCTCACAGGAGTCTGATTGAAGACGAGACAAGACATTAGCATTAGTTTGTGCAATTAATTAATTAATTCACTTTAATTCTATTGGCTGCTGACTCTGTAGACCCTGTAGAGACATATCACATTGTTTCATGTGTATATCGTGGTTGCCAAATGAAAATTTGGTGACTTCACAGTAGAAGGCAAAAATGATCTGAACTTTGAATGGAAGTCAATGTAAAATAAGAATTTATTCCAAGTAATTTAGAGCATTTCTATTGGTCCATTCATCCAAAATTATTTAGACAGTGTTCGGAGCAGCTACAGGTAGCTACAGCTACTTATTACTTTAAGTAATTACTAGGTGGGGATTGTATTAACTGTCTTTATATCTGCATCTGTTTACTGTGCAACATATCTACATATGTATTCCAGAAGTGGGCGTGGCCTAAACCTAAAGATTATGAGTTGATGGGCCCTTTAAGATTAATTTAGTCATGGCTGAAGATTTACAATAAAATTAAATGCAAGATTTCTGTTTGTTTATTTATGTATTTATTTATTTGTTTGTTTTGAGGAGACCCCAAACAGGAAATCTGCTGCTCTAATGGGCCTGCATGGGCTTAATGAAGTGGTGGGCTCTGCTGGGAAGTGAGAACGGGAGGTTCAGTTCAACAGTCAGTGTTGAGCTGAAATGGTTTCTCAGTCAGAAGAATGAATAAATATGTGATTAAAAACAAATGTGTGTGTGAACTCCTGTGTGTATTGGGGTCTATTCATACAGACATGTGGCTTTATTAAAGATCCAGCAGGGGGAGTACTCTCCCAGATAAAGTTTATCAGTGGGAGAGTTAAAATCTTCAAGTGTAGGCTCTAAACTCACTTGTTTTTTTTTTTACCTTTTGGTAATTAAATATTTTCGGGTTGCAGATCCAAGGGTTCAGGGACACAAGGAACTGCTGTAAACTGGGATGCTGGTGCTCTCATCCAGCCACTTGCACATGATCACTCTGATTTGTAGACAGTGGAGTAGATGGCTGGATGGATACCAGTGTTTCAGGGTGCTCCCATATCTGTGTTACCTTCTGGCTACCTGTTTTTTATCGGGCTGCTATAGTCGGACCGTTTGCCACACTCTCTGCCTTCCAATCTCTTTACCCTTTTGGAGTTAACATTTTTATTTTTGTTTGATTTGATTTATTGTGGAGCTCAGTAAGGCCGATTATAGGTCAGACTACTGGAGTGAACCGTAGACGACCAGCTGCGTCCGAATACTTTTACGAAAACGTCCTCTCCTAGATTCTGCTGGGTGTAACAAAGTGTATGACAAAGACAGAGTGTAGACTTACATTCCAGGAAGTCTTTTCTGCTTGTAGGTTCAGAAGGGAGGATGATCTTGATTTTTTTCACTATATGAACAAAGAGTGTGTGAACAGTGTGTGAGTGTACGATGTTCACCGCAGGTAACAGCACCTATAATATTGGAATGAAATCACAGCTGTGCCTCATGGAAGAAGAACTTCCAGAGAACTGTATTGAAGACATACTCTATTGTGTATCTGAGAGTCCAGGAGAAACAGGAGCTTCCTGGAGATGCTCAGCATAAAGGAATACTACAGGTGAGTGTCACAGTTTACCTCCATTTGCTATCTTCTTAAGCTCCTGCTCACAGTGCTCTTCCAGTTTCTCTACCAGCTGTGACACGGACATCGCTACCTCATCAAAAGACTGGAGAAGACTGAACGTGATGGTGTTTAATCCTGCTGATCCAGAACCGGTCGAGAGAGACTGCAGACTCTACATGAGGAACAGGGAACAAGAGGTTCTCATAGGGATGCTGATCATTGCTCAAACAAAGCATTAGTGTGTACATCTTCATCTTCAAGTTAGCAAAGAAACTGGTGGAAATGAAGGATCCGAAAAGTACAACTGGCCATCACAGAAGCACTGTCTCTATTCTGGAGGTTTCTTTCTCCACAGTCAAGATATCTGATATCTGACTGTGTTGGTTGGCTGGTTGACCAGCTTGAGCATTGAGCTGTGGAGCAGTGGAAGAACGGTGTTCTCTGGAATGATGGATGTTGGTGCTCCATCCAATGCCTTTGGGATGAGATGAGCAGTTAGGGATGAGGTGGGGTGGTGATCATCCACCTTCCTGACCTCCTGACCTAATGTCCTGGTTTTCACACAGATATTACCTGGAGGAAATGGATGTGGTCCTCAGTGAATGAAAGCTTCTCCAGTTCAGCGTCTCTCCTCTTCAGCTCAGAAATCTCCTGCTCCAGTCGCTTCAGATGGTCTTCAGCTCGACTCACTGCAGCTTTCTCCTGGGTTCGGATCAGCTCGGATACCTCAGACCGTCTTCTCTCAATGGAGCGGATCAGCTCAGTGAAGATCTTCTCACTATCTTCCTCTGCCTCCTGAGCAGAGTGCTGGAAACAGAGAGAGAGAGGATCGAAGAGTCTGTGATCATTTTGAATCGTGTCTGGTGGATTCTGGTGGATTCCAACACTCACCTCTTGGTCATCTCTAGTCTAAACTCACCTTGTAAGATTCCACAGCCTTCCTCAGCTCCTGAAGCTCTTTCTGCTTCTCCTGCATTATCTTCTGGGATTGCCTTATGGTCCCCACCAACTTTGTCTACAGAAACACAGAAGCCAAAACCTATGAATGCTTGTACTTAAAGCAGTATTATGCGAGCAATGCCAGCTCATAATAAATTCCAGTGTAGCTTTTGACCACCAGTATGCTAGACAACCAGTATGACCAAGCTTGGCCATGCTGGTTGAGCAGCAAGCAAGACCAAAAACTGATCGACCAGTACGGCCAGCATGGCCAGCATCACCAAGCTGTTACCATCGCCTGGATGTCTAGATGATATTATGCTCCTGGGCTCCCTCTACAATTGGGAAGTGAACCCTCACTATAGGATACACTTTACACGTGCATTTTACTGAAGCTTAGTGATACAGAACTGTCTCTCCGATTTCACTCATCACCTAAATGTAATCAGCCATAAAGAGGCCTACCAAGACCCGTCATGGATTTCCATGACAATACTCCAGCAAAACCTCTGTTGAGTTCCAGGCCTGACCAACTTCCCAATTCCACTGGTCTTCCACTGACAGTGGAAGAAATATGTGAACTGAAGCTATGTCACTCCACTGGTGCTCCACTGACTGTCACAGGGAGAATAGCGCCTCCATCCTTGGCGGGGAGGCGGGCAGGCAATGCTCATGAGAACTACCTGGCACTGTGTAATCCAAGTCATATTTGTGTAAAATCCTGTAATATAACTCTTGAGGGGTGGCTAAAGGTGCAGATTCCACTTTTTGACTGTAGGGGGAGCCCAGGAGCAAGAAATGCCAATTCGCACATAAAGCTGCTTTAACATTATTTATTGTTTAAGAGGGGCTCCGGTGGTGCAGCTGTCTAAACATTGGTCTTATCATTGTGTGGTCTTATATGTGGATGGTCCTGCATGGTCTTATCTGGATGTAAGCACATGCTAGCCCTAGACCCTCAAAGAGCTGGTAGCATTGTGAAATACTGGGGATCCTAGCTAGTAAGCGGGAATTGGTCAATACTATACTGGTGTGAAATAAATGTTTTATAAATGTTTTTCAGATTTGGAAATAAATATAAACAAGGAATCGCTACTACATATCTTCATAGTTCATTGTTTTGAATACGCCAGTCGTCCTTTTGGAATGTGGAACATGTAGACTAGCTGGTTAGATGAGATACCTTGATGAGCTACAGTGGAAAAAATGAAAGTCATGTGTTTCCTTGATGTGTTTTTTAATGTCCTAAGTCAACTACACCGACAACGCTCACACACCAGGCCGGTCTTTCCCTCTTTACCTAAAGCAGCAGTGCTAGACTGAACAGTTTACCTGTTTCTCAGCTCTTTCTGACGCAGCGGAAAGTATCTCATGCCCCTTGTGCTCGTCCATGGTGCACAGCATGCAGATACACTGCTGGTCAGTGCGACAGTACACCTCCAGCAGTTTATCATGCTGAGAGCAGACCTGCTCCTGCAGCCGTCCGAAAGCTTCGACCAGCTTGTGCTTCGCAAGGGCCGGAGATCTGTAGTGAGGCTGGAGGTGAGCTTCACAGTAGGACGCCAGACACACCAGGCAGGACTTGACGGCTCTGTGTTTTTGTCCAGTGCAGAAATCACACTCCACGTCTCCGGCTCCAGCAGGACAGCGAGCAGGTGGCACAGTCGCAGACGTGACGGGCATCGATACCTTCAGTTTCTCCATCATATTAGCGATCATCACATTCTTGTGTAAAACCGGCCTTGGGGTGAAGGAGTGTCTGCACTGAGGGCAGCTGTAGACTCCTTTCTGCTCCTCCTGATCCCAGCAGCTGGTGATGCAGTCCAGGCAGAAGCTGTGACCACAGGCAGTGGTCACTGGATTGTTCAAGACATCCAGACAGACTGGACAGCTGAAGTGCTCATGATCCACTGAGCTGATACTGGCCATTTTCCCCCACTGGTACACACACGGACTGAGAAGAGAAGAAGCAGTGCAGGAGCAATGCCAGCAACAAATGGAGGGAAGTTCCTGTTCCCTGCTCTGAAGAATTGAGAGTTGAGAGTTTCCTGGTTCTGTTAATGTGAGGAAAAACAGGTGTGTCAGGTGTCTCCGATTTCACTCATCACCTAAATGTAATCAGCCATAAAGAGGCCTACCAAGACCCGTCATGGATTTCCATGACAATACTCCAGCAAAACCTCTGTTGAGTTCCAGGCCTGACCAACTTCCCAATTCCACTGGTCATCTTACCAGTTTCCAACCTGGCCGTCTTCACCCCTGCTAGACCAGCCTCCTAGTTTAGCTCTGTGTTGGTCCCCATTCCTGTCCCTATCCCTGCTTCCCTGTCACTGTCCCGGCCCTGGCCCCTGCTCCCGACCCTTCCTTTCCTCTGATCTCAGGACAGTCACATCTCATCGCACTTGTTTGTACCTAAAGATATCCACCATATAGACAAACATTTATATACGGGTATCTACAGTACCAGCCAAAAGTTTGGACATACCTGGTTGAATGTGTGCTGATTACCATCTACTGTTAGGGTGATGATCCAAATGCTAGGGTGGTCGAGTGACCCCAGAGGACAACCGTAGTTGGGATGATGTGACTGGGGGCGGGGGGTTCAAGCAGAGATAGCAAGTAGCGAAGTACAAATACTTTATTATCTTACTTAAGTAGAAATGTTGGTTATCTAAACTTTACTGGAGTAATTCTTTATTTTTCAACCGACTTTTTACTTTTTACTTTTAAAATCAGCCTCGTTCCTCCTATTTCATTTCCCTTAGTTTTCATTCCGGCTCATCATCAATAAAAACCTCTCCAGATAAATCTCTCCATCCGGAAAGTGAGAGTCTGATCCTGATTGGATGAGAAGTATAAACAGACACCATTCTGACTCCCTATTGGTTTATAAGAGATCCATCACACCTGCACACGTCCCGTCACTCTCCAGCGAGCTCACAGCAGACGTCTGTAGTCTAGTATGAAGACTGTGTCCGTGGCAGAGACTCAAGAGAGCTGCAGTGAAACGTCCCGACTGAGCCCCACATTTACATTCCAATAAAGCTTATTGATCACACGCCTCTGAAGTCTGACTTTCTGCAGCTTTACAGAACTTCTAGACAACGACTCCTCATATTTTCCTCCATGAAGCTCATGTTAATGCTCAGTAGAGCACAGAGACGCTCCTTTAATAGAGCTGATATTACTGAAATGCTTCATTTTCAATGGGCAGCCATTCATCTTCTTATCTTCTTTCCCTGCCAGGGTTTGGAGCAATGATTGATATAGAGGCTGGTGCCCTGTCCATGAGAAATTCACATCTAGAATCATTGGAAATATGGTGGGAATTCCCAGTGGACAGGACGCCAGTCCATCACTGGGTGCCACTTTTTAAAAAAAACAAAAACATACAGACCATATACAGTATATAAACATCAACTCACAAAGTGCCTGACAGATCACATCATGAATTTTCATGAAAGCACTCCAGTAAACCCTTATATTTAACTCCAGTTAAAGCTCCAGTTGCAGCCAGACCTGCCCATCTTACTAGTCTCCTACCTGGCTGTCTTACTAGTCTCCTACCTGGCTGTCTTACTAGTCTCCTACCTGGCTGTCTTACCAGTCTCCTACCTGGCTGTCTTACTAGTCTCCTACCTGGCTGTCTTACTAGTCTCCTACCTGGCTGTCTTACCAGTCTCTTACCTGGCTGTCTTACTAGTCTCCTACCTGGCTGTCTTACCAGTCTCCTACCTGGCTGACTTACAGGTTTCCTACCTGGCTGTCCTACTAGTCTCCTACCTGGCTGTCTTACTATTCTCCTACCTGGCTGTCTTACCAGTCTCCTACCTGGCTGTCTTACTAGTCTCCTACCTGGCTGTCTTACCAGTCTCCTACCTGGCTGTCTTACTAGTCTTCTACCTGGCTGTCTTACATGTTCCCTACCTGGCTGTCTTACCAGTCTCCTACCTGGCTGTCTTACATGTTCCCTACCTGGCTGTCTTACCAGTCTCCTACCTGGCTGTCTTACAGGTTCCCTACCTGGCTGTCTTACTAGTCTCCTACCTGGCTGTCTTACCAGTCTTCTACCTGGCTGTCTTACAGGTTCCCTACCTGGCTGTCTTACTAGTCTCCTACCTGGCTGTCTTACTAGTCTCCTACCTGGCTGTCTTACAGGTTCCCTACCTGTCTGTCTTCACTTAACTTCACTTAACAATACCCCCTGGACAGGGTGCCAGAGTCCATTGCAGAGTACCTGCATATTCTAATGAAGCCAAAACAAACAAACAAACAGACAAACAAAACAACAGCAGGTCAAATAATTACAAATTATAATAATTTAATAAAGAGGCTGAACCGGAAGTTGACAACAGAGTGATTTTATGACATATGACATTTTTTATTATATCATATTATCATTTTTTTTTTTTTTTTTATACCCTTATTATTTATTGTATTTTTCTGCAGTGTGTTTCTGTATATGTAATCTTAATATTAATTCTAAAAATATATATATAAAAAAAAGCTCCACAACCGGAAACTAAGTCTAAGCCTCTTCATTGGCTACGTCTGCAGACGTAGACCCATAGACCCGCCCCTAGAGCGTGAGCACCTTTCCTAAAAAGCAGCAGACGGTAGCTTCCTTCTCTGAGCCCAAACCGAAAGTAACTTTACTCCAATGGCGGACTAACGGAGGAGCAGAGGAGCAGAGGAGCGTTTGCAGGTCAGCACGCCTCCCCTGTGCAGCAGAGCTGAGCAGATGACCATTACACTGCCCAGTCCATCGGAGGTCCGTGCGTAATGCCAGCTGTGATGTGCGCAGTGGGCACCGTGTGGGCACCAGTACAGCAGGGCAGATGTTAGCATCAGGTGAGTGTAACACGGCTGATGTGCTCGAGCACAGGTTCATAAGCTTGAGTAGAAGCAGGGGAAGGTGGAGGAAGGAGTGGAGGCTGTCAATCGAGTGGACCTCCATCCAATGGGATCTAACTGGGCCGCTTTACTGTACCACTAGGAAACCTGTGAGCAGAGCCCACAGAGGAGCATCTCCAGTGTCCAGCTCTGTCCCTTAAAGTCCCAGACTTCATGATGGAACCTCGTAACTCCAGCTGTGATGGAGGAACCTCTGACCCAGTGTGAGTAGTTTTATTTCACTGGATTAAAAAGGAAAGAAAGGCTAAAGCCCTTCTTGGACAGGATTCGTTTTATATGAGTTCCATGAGTTCCTTGAAGGAATTCCTGGAATGAAGGAACTCAAGGAATGCATAATTTTATCAGGGTATATACAGTGCTGGCAAATACAGGTCCGGAAAGTAGAAATCCGGCCCAGGATTTTGTTCCAAACAAAAACAGACTTCCCGGGCCTGTATTTGCCAGCTTTATGTATATGTACATATTAATCAGAAATCGATTCCGTAGTGTTTTTGCCGATATGTTGTGTACATCATGCCTGTAAGTGTGTTTATGGCTCTGTTGAACAGTGCATTGACATATGAAGGGGTTTCAGCCATGCTTGGAGAACTGTTGGAGGAGTGTGAGAAGGACGTTATTAGCACCAGGTAACGTTGGATTTCTCTATCTGCTGTGTGAACAGTGGTGTATCGAACACTGCAGGCGGTGCCAGAACTAAAGGAGCATTCACTCAGAACATTCAGGATCCCACAGTTCCCACACGTCCTACTTATAAATGCTTCTCTAACCATATCAACCTAAAACCACCAAGCATGCTCTGGACCTTCTGAGTCCTGACACAATACCCATTCACCTTACAGACCAACCTCTATTTATCTGTCTGTCTGTCTGTCTATTTATCTGTCTGTCCATCTTACTGTCTAACTATCTTTCTAATACATACATACATATATATATATATATATATATATATATATATATATATATATATATATATATATATATCCATCTTTCTACCTGTCTGTCTATTATTTTATCTATATGTCTGTCTATCTGTCTATAAATGTGTCTGACTGTGTATCTATCTATCTGTCTATCTATTTATCTGTCTGACTGTATATCTTCCTAGCTCTCTGTATAACTGTCTGACTGTCTGTCTATCTCTCTGTCTGTCTATATGTCTGTCTATATCTTTCTATCTGGGTATATCTTTCTATCTGTCTGTCTTTACTTTTGTCTGACTGTCTATCTGTTTGTCTGTCTATCTGTCTGACTGTATATCTGTCTGTCTGTTTATTTGCATATATGTCTATCTGTATATCCTTCTATCTGTATGGCTGTCTATCTGTCTGTCTGTGTGACTATCTGTCTGTCTATATATCTGTCTGTCTGTGTGTCTATCTATCTGTCTATATATCTGTCTGTCTGTGTGTCTATCTGTCTATGTATGTAAGACTGTATATCTTCCTAGCTCTCTGTATAACTGTTTGTCTGTCTATCTGTCTGTCAGTCTGTCTTTCTATCTGTGTCAGTCTGTATATCTGTCTGACTGTCTGTCTGTGTCAATCTGTCTAAATATCTTTCTGCCTTTCTATATGTCTATCTTTCTATCAATCTATTTGTCTCACTGTCTGTCTGTCTATCTACTTATCTCTCTGTCTGTCTATCTATATATCTGTCTGTCTGTCTATCGGTCTATCTATATATCTGTCTATCTGTCTATCTATATATCTGTCTGTCTGTCTGTCTATCTATATATCTGTCTGTCTGTCTATCTCTCTGTCTGTCCATCTATCTGTCTGTCTGTCAGGAAGACATACTATATGAAATATTCTTTGGAGAGTGAGTCAGTGTCACCAGCCACTTCTAGCACTCCTTGGACAACACCACACAGCAGCGGAGTGGGTAGCAGATCTGTCTGTACAGAGTTCAGAGTATGAACTCCAGTGTCCGGCTGTGTCCAGGATGTGTTCTGGATATGAGCTGTAGCGAGTGTGTTGAGTCATTTCACAGTGGACAGCTAGCTCTCTGGAGATGAATTGGCAACTATGGACAATTTCTGGCATTTTCTAACGAGTAAAAGCGGAAACGTGCTTTTTGTGCCAAAAAAGGGGTACTGGTGAAAGTGACTCATTTCCCCCAAAAAAGTTTCTTTTTTAGTTTTTGGCCACAATCTTGATGCAGAACCAGAATCTGTAATATATACTTAACATAATTTAATTAATGACTTTCATTTTTTTAAGTAAAAGTTTTAGACATTATAGTTATTTATTTATCATTTTTGAAATAGAGAAGTCTATTGTTGATATTTTCATGGATTCTTCGTTACCATGGAAAAGAAGGACACATTTCTAAGCTGCATATGAAGGAGCCTTCGAAACGGGACAGCCTAGCCGAGCCACTGTGACACAGGCAGCCTTTAAATACAGCCTCTGAAGGCTGCAGCCCCCGATTTGGGACACACTCTCTGTTTATTCTTCAGCACTGGAGAGGCTAAATGAGTGTGTGGTAAAAATAAAAAATGAATAATGCAGTTTTGCTGTTTTTTGAACATTTCTGACCTGCGGTTCTTCTGGTGAGCAGCACTGTGACGCACAGCAGCCTGTCCGGCATGTTCACAGACGTGTTGGATGAGTGTGTCGGGGACACCATGAGGAGCAGGTAATGGGTTTCACTGCTGTTGCCTGTACTTTGCTGTTAAATTAGTCACAGCTTCTGATATTCTCTCATTAAAACACGTATTAATAATGAAGTAATAATAATATAATAGTGTTTGATTTACAGTAACTTTGGAGTTAATCAAATGTTGCCAAATAAGAACTGAATTTAAGTTTTTTTTTAACATTTTTTTATAATGCCTGCAGTCAGCAGACTGAAGAAGTATCCTCTCCACTGTCCAGCCCTGAGACTGTGAAGAGTGACCGGCCCATACAGCACCCTCCTGAGCTCAGCAGTGGCAGCCAGTAAGTCATTAACCTTTAGTTAATCAATAGAGCTCCATTCAGTGTCGAAATACATATTGTACCCAGTAACCACCTTACAGCACCATAGCAACCACCCAACAACAGCCTAGCAACACCTTTATAACCAGCAAGCAACGACCTTGCCACACTACAGCACCCGTCTAGTAACCACTTAACAACACTATAGCAATCACTTGGGATACTATAGCAACCACCTAACGACACCTCAGCAAGCACCTAGCAACCACTAAGCAGCAACCTAGCAACATTATAGCAACCACTCTGAATACCACACCAACCACTAAGCAACAACATAGCAACACTAGAGTACCCATTTAGTAACCACTGAAGAACACCATAGCAACCACCTAACAACACAATACCAACCACCTAGCAACAACCCAGCAACACTACAGCATGCATCTAGTAATAATTTAGCAACGCCACAGCAACCGCCTAGCAGTA
The DNA here is from genome assembly GCF_030463535.1 of Salminus brasiliensis. NCBI lineage: Eukaryota > Metazoa > Chordata > Actinopteri > Characiformes > Bryconidae > Salminus > Salminus brasiliensis. The sequence continues at coordinate 4,697,317 of NC_132886.1, forward strand.
CCCTAGCAACACTATAGTACCCATCTAGTAACCACTTAACAAAAACATAACAACGACTTGAGATACCATAGCAACCACCTAGCAACATCTTAGCAACCACTAAGCAGCAACCTAGCAACACTATAGTACCCATTTAGCACTCATCTATTAACCATTTAGCAACACCATAGCAATCATCAAGCAACAACCTAGCAACACTATAGTACCCATTTAGCAACCATTTGAGATACCATGTCGACCACCTAGCAACACTTTAGCAACCACCTAGGAACCACTATGCAACGACCTAGCAACACTATAGCTTTCATCTAGTAACCACTATAGCACCCATTTAGTAACACCACAGCAACCACCTAGCAATACCCTAGCAAAAACATAACAACCACTTCAGATACCTTAACATCTTAGCAACCACTAAGCAGCAATTTAGCAACACTATAACACTCATCTATTAACCATTTTGCAACACCATAGCAACACCATAGCAACCACCCAGAGAAAAACCCCAAATGACCATGTTGCAACAGTCTAGACACTGCCTGTATGTGGGAACCTCTTTACACCGTTCTGTGTTTCCTTTAAGTCACACTCTTCTCTTGCTTCACTTTAATAATTGTGTTTTTTTATTATTAAAATAATTTGGGCTGAAACTCATTAGAAACACTGAGCTGAGTTCACCTCCTTCAATAAGGCTTTTACATGACGCCTGTAGTTTGCAGAACCAGAGAGCGGCATGTCCAGCAGAAGGTGCCTCTGTGAAACGGGACTGGTCCATGGTGGAGCCTTCTGGGGGCAGCAGTGGAAATGAGCCCCGTGAGCCAAAGTGAGTCAACGACAGTTTAAGGTCTCTAGAGGAATTCTGAACATACAGCCCACCTTCTGATCCAGTCCTCTGACATCCTATAAACCCCAGATGTTTTCTTCCGGTGCTTGTGTTTGTTCTCTACTGCTTTGTCCCAACGGACACGTTAATCATGACCAACGCAGCAGACCTTCAATACCTAAGAGTGTCGTAACATCCTCTCATAGGTCAAAGAGATGTTCATCACCCAGCTGTATGTCCATCAAGAGTGACTCGTCTAAATTGGAGCCTCCTGAATTCAGCAGTGGTGGTGTGTCCTCTGAATTAGGGTGAGTTAATACCTCTATAGAACAGCTGATGCTCCTTTCCTCTAACATTATAACTAATCACCGTATTATTATTATTATTATTATTATTATTATTGTTATTGTTATTATTTTATTTCAACCACTAAGCAACAACATAGCAACACTATAACACCCATCTAGTAATAACTTAGCAACATCATGGCAGCCACTTAGCAGCCACAAAGCAAACACCTAGCAACCACTAAGCAATAACCTAGCAACACTATAATACCCACTATAGTAACCACTTAACAACATCATAGCAACCACTCGGGATACCATACCAACCACCTAGCAACACCATACCAACCACCTAGCAACAACATAGCAACCACTCGGGATACCATAGCAACAACCTAACAACACCATAGCAACAACCTAACAACACCATACCAACAGCCTAGCAACAACATAGCAACCACTCGGGATACCATAGCAACAACCTAACAACACCATACCAACCACCTTGCAACAACATAGCAACCACCTAGCAACACCACAGCAACCACCTAGCAATACCCTAGCAACAATATAGTACCCATCTAGTAACCACTTAACAAAAACATAACAACCACTTGAGATACCATAGCAACATCTGAGCAACCACTAAGCAGCAACCTAGCAACACTATAACACTCATCTATTAACCATTTAGCAACACCATAGCAACCACCAAGCAATACCCTAGCAACAATATAGCACTCATCTAGTAACCACTTAGCAACACGATAGTGCCCATTTAGCAACACCACTTGAGATACCATGGCAACCACCTAGCAATACTTCAGCAACCACCGAGGAACCACTATGCAGCGACATAGCAACACTATAGCACTCATCTAGTAACCACGTAGCAACACCATAGCACCAATTTAGCAACACCATAGCAACCACCCAGAGAAAAACCCCAAATGACCATGTTGCAACAGTCTAGACACTGCCTGTATGTGGGAACCTCTTTACACCGTTCTGTGTTTCCTTTAAGTCACACTCTTCTCTTGCTTCACTTTAATAATTGTGTTTTTTTATTATTAAAATAATTTGAGCTGAAACTCATTAGAAACACTGAGCTGAGTTCACCTCCTTCAATAAGGCTTTTACATGACGCCTGTAGTTTGCAGAACCAGAGAGCGGCATGTCCAGCAGAAGGTGCCTCTGTGAAACGGGACTGGTCCATGGTGGAGCCTTCTGGGGGCAGCAGTGGAAATGAGCCCCGTGAGCCAAAGTGAGTCAACGACAGTTTAAGGTCTCTTCTGAACATACAGCCCACCTTCTGATCCAGTCCTCTGACATCCTATAAACCCCAGATGTTTTCTTCCGGTGCTTGTGTTTGTTCTCTACTGCTTTGTCCCAACGGACACGTTACGCAGCAGACCTTCAATACCTAAGAGTGTCGTAACATCCTCTCATAGGTCAAAGAGATGTTCATCACCCAGCTGTATGTCCATCAAGAGTGACTCGTCTAAATTGGAGCCTCCTGAATTCAGCAGTGGTGGTGTGTCCTCTGAATTAGGGTGAGTTAATACCTCTATAGAACAGCTGATGCTCCTTTCCTCTAACATTATAACTCATCACCGTATTATTATTATTATTATTATTATTATTTTATATTTAATTTAAATTACATGCATTTAAAAAAAGTCCACAACCAAACTTTAGGAAGTCCATCTGAAGATGTTCTCATCCCTACTTCCACTGTCTATACCCAGATTCTCCTGTATGCAGATGGTCCACAGTAATGATTAATGTCTCCTAATGGTCCAGTTTTCAGACTCAGAGCAACACCATAGCAACCACCTAGCAATACCCTAGCAACTCTATAGTACCCATTTAGTAACCACTTAACAAAAACATAACAACCACTTGAGATACCATAGCAACCACTTAGCAACATCTTAGCAACCACTAATCAGCAACCTAGCAACACTATAACACTCATCTATTAACCATTTAGCAACACCATAGCAACCACCAAGCAAAAATCTAGCAACACTATAGTATCCATTTAGCAACCACTTAACATACCATTGCAACCACCTAGCAACACTTCAGCAACCACCTAGGAACCACTATGCAGTGACCTAGCAACACTATAACACTCATCTAGTAACCGCTTAGCAACACCATAGCACTAATTTAGCAACACCATAGCAACCACACAGAAATAAAACCCAAGTGACCATGTTGCAGCAGTCTAGTCTGTGCAGTTGGTCAACAGTAATGATTAATGTCTCCTAATGGTCCAGTTTTCAGACTCAGAGCAACACCATAGCAACCACCTAGCAATACCCTAGCAACACTATAGTACCCATCTAGTAACCACTTAACAAAAACATAACAACCACTTGAGATACCATAGCAACCACTTAGCAACATCTTAGCAACCACTAAGCAGCAACCTAGCAACACTATAGCACTCATCTATTAACTATTTAGCAACACCATAACAACCACCAAGCAACAATTTAGCAACACCATAGCAACCACCCAGAAATAAAACCCAAATGACCATGTTGCAGCAGTCTAGTCTGTGCAGATGGTCCACAGTAATAATTAATGTCTCCCAATGGTCCAGTTTTCAGGCTCAGAGAGCTTCTTCTGCTGCACCCAGCTGTGTGTCTATGAAGAGTGACCGGTCCATGGAGCGTCTTCCTGAGTTAAGAGGTGGAGCTCAGCCCTTTAACCCAAAGTAAGAATGCATGTATTGAGTGTCGTAAGTTGATTGCTGGATAAATGGTGCACTGGTTTTCCTTTTATGGTGGACTCCTGGCAAAGTCACCATGATGACCCACAGCCTCATAGTATATTCTAGCCTAGCTTTTAACACTTTAACAAGAACTTTTTTGTAATCATTCCCAGTTTTACTGGTTGCTGTTCCTGTGGAGTCCATTCGACCTGACACCGGCTCCAGAGGTTGTCTATTAGACAACACCCCATTCATGCTACAGTGACCACCACTATGACTTCAGTAGGGTCTTCAGTAATGATAGTGTTCAATATGTCCAGTTTTCAGACTCAGAGAGCTTCTTCTGCAGCACCCAGCTGTGTGTCTATGAAGAGTGACCAGTCCATGGAGCGCCTTCCTGAGTTAAGAGGTGGAGCTCAGCCCTTTAACCTGAAGTGAGTTAAGCTCTTAAAGGTGCAGAAGAATGCATGTATATAAGTTGCTGGATAAATAGGAAGCATGTGACTTTGGTTAGGCTGCAAAATGCTCAGATGTTGTTTTACATACCTGTTTACCACCCTGTTATTTTACCACCCTGTTATTTCAGCTCACAATGAATTTGATACTTACTCAGATGTGGTTTACATACTGATTTACCACCCTGTTATTTAACCTTAGAGTGAAACCCAGTAGCCACGTTTACATGCAGCCTGATAATGTGTTAATAATCTGACTAATAGTTCACAGTGAGGCCATTACGAATACAATCCCTGTCCGATTGAACGATCAAATCATTTAAATAATCCGTCAAATAGAGAAAGAATAGTGATGTATGTAACACCTGTATCTGATTACATTCCCAACCGGACAGTTTAGGTACGCTCTGGGCAAGTGCCTAGCCTCTACAAGGGAGCAGCAATACACATCATTACTGTAACAGAGGTACACTTACTTACGGTATTCCCTGCAGGGGCTGGATAATCTTCCATCAATTAGCATAAAATCATAAACGGCTGCCGTGTCAGATGGAAACTTCCACTCAAAACCTGTGAACCACTTAACAAAACCATAGCGACCACTTGGGATACCATAGCAACCACCTAGCAACACTGTTGCCTTGGATTACTTGTACTTCTTGTTGTGTAGCCTAGCTTTTAACACTGTAACAAGATCCTAATGGTGTTGCTGTCCTCTTTCCTGAGTCCTCTCCGTGTCCCTTTGGCTTGACACCGGCTCCAGAGTTTGCATATTAGACAAAGCCGCATTCATGCCACAACTATAACACACCAGTCAGTAATGATAGTGTTCAATATGTCCAGTTTTCAGGCTCAGAGAGCTTCTTCTGCAGCACCCAGCTGTGTGTCTATGAAGAGTGACCAGTCCATGGAGCGGCTTCCTGAGTTAAGAGGTGGAGCTCAGCCCTTTAACCCAGAGTGAGTTAAGCTCTTAAAGGTGCAGAAGAATGCATGTATTGAGTGCTGTAGGTTGTTTGCTGGATAAATAGGAAGCATGTGACTTTGGTTAGGGTGCACGATGCTCAGATGTTGTTTTACATACCTATTTATCACCATGTTATTTTACCACCCTGTTATTTTAACTCACAGTGAAACACACTGGTTTTCCTTTTATGGTGGACTCCTGGCAAAGTCACAGTGATGGCCCACAGCCTCATTATATATTCTAGCCTAGCTTTTAACACTTTAACAATATGTTTTTGTAATTATTCCAAAGTTTTACTGGATAGTGTTGCTATTCCTGTAGAGTCCATTCGGCCTGACACCGGCTCCAGAGGTTGTCTATTAGACAAAACCCCATTCATGCTACAGTGACCACCGCTATGACTTCAGTAGGGTCTTCAGTAATGATAGTGTTCAATATGTCCAGTTTTCAGACTCAGAGAGCTTCTTCTGCTGCACCCAGCTGTGTGTCTATGAAGAGTGACCAGTCCATGGAGCGGCTTCCTGAGTTAAGAGGTGGAGCTCAGCCCTTTAACCCAGAGTGAGTTAAGCTCTTAAAGGTGCAGAAGAATGCATGTATTGAGTGCTGTAGGTTGTTTGCTGGATAAATAGGAAGCATGTGACTTTGGTTAGGGTGCACGATGCTCAGATGTTGTTTTACATACCTATTTATCACCATGTTATTTTACCACCCTGTTATTTTAACTCACAGTGAAACACACTGGTTTTCCTTTTATGGTGGACTCCTGGCAAAGTCACAGTGATGGCCCACAGCCTCATTATATATTCTAGCCTAGCTTTTAACACTTTAACAATATGTTTTTGTAATTATTCCCAAGTTTTACTGGATAGTGTTGCTATTCCTGTGGAGTCCATTCGGCCTGACACCGGCTCCAGAGGTTGTCTATTAGACAAAACCCCATTCATGCTACAGTGACCACCGCTATGACTTCAGTAGGGTCTTCAGTAATGATAGTGTTCAATATGTCCAGTTTTCAGACTCAGAGAGCTTCTTCTGCAGCACCCAGCTGTGTGTCTATGAAGAGTGACCAGTCCATGGAGCGCCTTCCTGAGTTAAGAGGTGGAGCTGAGCCTGTTAACCCAAAGTGAGTTAATCTCTTAACCTCTGAACCGTAGGCTTAATTTCATAAGCCATCATAAGCCAATTTAAATAGTAATTGTTCTGTAATATTTGACATTCACAGTCATATAAGAAAGATATGACCAACCCTGGTTTGGAATGAACACGGCACATCATACCAGCTCCACCATATAGGAGCTCTGTGATACCAGACTGTATCCATCTGTTTCATGCAGCCATTTAAAGGGTTAAACTGCAGGACTATTATTCACTTATTAATCCTTGGGCTTATTATTCCATCACGATTATAACTTATTTGGGAATTTTTATGCCTTGTCTTTGGTTGATGACCTGTCTGACCACTTCTTTGTGTTGTCTATAGGACGAGGTCCTGTTCATGCCTCGTCTGAATGACTTTAGTAAGGTCTTCAGTAATGATACTGTTTAATATGTCCAGTTTTCAGGCTCAGAGAGCTTCTTCTGCAGCACCCAGCTGTGTGTCTATGAAGAGTGACCAGTCCATGGAGCGCCTTCCTGAGTTAAGAGGTGGAGCTCAGCCCTTTAACCCAAAGTGAGTCCAGTGAGTTAGTAACTGCTGTCAGTTATTCAGTAATTGCTGTGTACTGGCTTGGTGATCGTGGGTGACCTACGTGACCTTTACGTTAGCATGAACCTCTGACGCTGCCCGACACTGGACTTGCCTCAGATGTAATCCAACCTTCATTAAACACACATGTAATTGGCTGCTGTGAATATCATGGAATTAATAATTTATTTTTTTATTACCCAAAATCAAAATCACACACTTACTATTTGTACATGAAGCATGAACAACCTAAGTATTCAATACATGCCCACCCGTTCGTGACTCCCCCCCAGCACTAGCAATGCTCCCGACACAAGCAGGGTAATAACTTAACTTCCTCTGATACATGCAAAGCCAGCCATCGCCTCTTTTCCAACATGCTGACGGGTCTCCAGCTCCACCACACCAGCCAACAGACGCCTTTAAGAGTGATGAGAAGAGAGACCATCCCTACCCATCCCTACCCTCCTCTAGATGGCCCACTCCAGGAGAGAGCACGGCCAATTGTGCTGTCTCAGATTCCGGACGCTGATGGCTCAGGACCCCCGAGCCCGTATTGGCAGCACATTAGACTGCCAGTCACATATGTCTTAACAGAATTCACAATTTACCTCCAAACCCAGGCTAAAACACTGATGAAGTTCCTATCGATTACTGCACTACAAGCACATATCTGCCCCCCTGCCCCCCGTGACAGCATCCCCCACACCTCCGTTCTGCCAGGAAAATGGCCTATGAGCTGTCCTGGCCTGTTAAACCCCTATTAACTAACAAACTGTGGCACTATCGGCCAGAGGGCCAGAGCGCCCTAAATAAATAGGAAGCATTTAACTTTGGTTAGGGTGCACGATGCTCAGATGTTGTTTTACATACCTATTTACCACCCTGTTATTTTACCACCCTGTTATTTTAGCTCACAATGAAACACATTGGTTTTCCTTTTATGGTGGGCTCCTGGCAAAGTCACAGTGACGGCCCACAGCCTCATTATCTATCCTAGCCTAGCTTTTAACACTTTAACAAGAACATTTTGTAATTATTCCCAGTTTTTACTGGATAGTGTTGCTGTTTCTGTGAGTCCATTCAGCTGTGATCCACCGCTATGACTTCAGTAGGGTCTTCAGTAATGATAGTGTTCAATATGTCCAGTTTTCAGACTCAGAGAGTTTCTTCTGCAGCACCCAGCTGTGTGTCTATGAAGAGTGACCAGTCCATGGAGCGCCTTCCTGAATTAAGAGGTGGAGCTGAGCCCTTTAACCCAAAGTGAGCTAAGCTCTTAACCTCTGAACCGTAGGCTTATTTGACTTATATGACTGTGTCTATGTTGCACCATGGACTTGACTTGACATGCTGTTCTCATCAGATTGATGATTTTATGGCTCACAAAGCCAGAGGATCATTATTGTAGTCTTAAATCTTTGTAAATGACGCCTGTACTGTTTCTAATAAACTGCTGCTAATATTGGTATTGCTGTATTTGATCCCTATCAGGCAGCACCACAGCGTAGCAGTGGTGCAGACACTTCGACTGGGGAATAGAGGACTGCAGCAGGACTTCGAGCAACCTGTAGGAGAAGTCCTGCCCCGAGTTTTAGAGAGACACAAAATGCGAATGAAGAACAAGTGTGAGAGCGTGTTCGAGGTTGTCCGGACGCAAAGCAGTAGAACTCACTTGAACAGGATCTACACACAGCTCTACATCATAGAGGGAGAGAGTGAAGGAGTGAATGAGGAGCATGAGGTTTTACAGATGGAGAAAACACCAGGGAAGCAGCACTTGGAAGACGCTGCCATCAACTGCAATGACATTTTCACATCCTCACTTAATTCAGGACTGGAGGAAGGTATGAAAGACGGGAAGGAAATCAGGACAGTGATGACTAAAGGCATCGCTGGTATTGGGAAAACCGTCTCCGTGCAAAAGTTCATACTGGACTGGGCTGAAGGAAAGGCCAATCCCCATGTAGATATCATGCTCGTGCTTCCGTTCCGGGAGCTGAACTTGATTAAACACGACCGGTACAACCTTCATACGCTTCTGTGCAACTTCCATCCTGAGCTCAAAGATCTGGACGCACGGATATATGACCTGTGCAAAGTTGCGTTCATCTTCGACGGCCTGGATGAGAGCAGAATTCCACTGGACTTCTCGCAGTGTGAGAAGGTCTCTGACACAACCGCCGTATCGTCGGTAGGCGTGCTGATGACGAACCTCATCAAGGGAGAGCTGATTCCTTCCGCTCTCGTCTGGATAACCTCTCGACCAGCGGCGGCCAGTCAAATCCCACCTCGGTACGTCGATCGGATGACTGAAATCCAAGGATTCAACGACCCGCAGAAGGAGGAGTACTTCATGAAGAGGATCAGTGATCCAGATCAAGCCGTCAGAATCATCTCGCACATTAAACAAGCAAAGAGCCTCCACATCATGTGCCACATACCGGTCTTCTGCTGGATCTCCGCCACCGTTCTTCAGAAAATCTTAGAGCACGATATGGACGCAGAAATTCCCACAACGTTGACTGAGATGTACGTTCATTATTTGCTCATCCAGACAAGCGTGAAGAAGCAGAAATATGGAGACAGCAATGAGAAAGACCTCAAAGAACAGCTGGAATCCAACAGGATCATGATTCTGAAACTGTCTGAACTGGCTTTCAAGCAGCTCATGAAGGGCAATGTGATGTTTTATGAAGAAGACCTGAAAGACTGCGGCATTGACGTCGCTGAGGCCTCGGTGTACTCTGGATTTTGCACTGAGATCTTCAAGGAGGAGTCTGTGCTCTACCAGAGGAAGGTCTACTGCTTCGTACATCTGAGCTTTCAGGAGTTTCTTGCGGCGTTCTACGTGTTTTACTGCTATTCCATCAAGAACATGGAGACGCTTCGGTTTTTCAAACCCCCGTACAAAGAGTGGAGTGAGGACGTCACCCTGGAGGAGCTGCTTGAGGGAGCGGTGCGTAAAGCCTTAAGGAGTCGGAATGGAGGCCTGGATCTTTTCCTCCGTTTCCTGCTGGGCATCTCGCTGGAGTCCAATCAGAGGCTCCTACGAGGCCTGCTAACACACACGCAGAACAGCTCAAACAGCATCAGCCAAATCATAACCTACATCCAGAAGCAAATCAAGGGGGAGGATGAGATGGAGCTGGAGCGGATTGTAGTGATGATGCGGATCCTGAAGATGATGATGGAGAAGATGAGAGAAAGGCAGTGTCTTCCCATTGACCGGTCCATCAACCTTTTCCTCTGCCTGACTGAAATGCATGACCAGTCTTTATCCAGAGAGATCCAGGAGTATCTAAAATCAGAGAAACACTCGGAGAAGAAACTGTCTCCTGGGCAGTGTGCAGCACTGGCCTGCATGCTTCGCATGTCCGAGGAGGTGCTGGAGGAGTTTGACCTAAAGAAATACAACACGACAGAGGAAGGGTATAGGAGACTAATCCCAGCTGTAAGCAACTGCAGAAAGGCTCTGTAAGTAGTAAATATACAGGTAACACTTTATTCGGAGTGGCCCTCTGTCTTAACAGAGCCTCTGTTACACATAGCAGTAGCAGCAGTGAAGCATCTGAATACACTGAGCTAAAGCCTAATCCTAACATTGGCCCCAACCCAAAACTAAACCCTAATCCTGGCCCTAAACCTCACCCTTACCTCAACCTAAAACTAAACCCTATCCATGGCTGTAATCCTAACCCTAACCTTAACCCAAAACCTAACCCTGGCCCTCATCATAACACCATAACCCTGGTCGTAATCCTAACCCTAACCCTAACCCAAAACTAAACCCTAACCCTGGTCCTAATTCTAACCTAAGCTTTAACCCAAAACCTAATCCTAGCCTATTCTTGGCCCTAAACCCTTAACCAGAAACCTGTCCCTAGCCCTGGTCCTAATCCTAATACTATCCTCAACCCAAATCGAATCCTAACCCTCATCCTGACCCTAATCCTAACCTTAACCTTAACCTCAACCCAAAATTCAACTAAAAGCCTAACCCTGGCCCTAATCCTAACCTTAACCTCAACACAAAACCTAATCCTCATCATAATATTGGCCCTAAACCTCAACCTAAAATCTAACACTAACCCTGGTTCTAACACCAACACTAACCTTAACCCAAATCCTGGCCCTGATCCTAAAATTTACCTCAACCCAAACCCATACCCTGGCCATAATCCTAACCTTAACCTCAACCCAAAATCCAACCCTAACTCTGACCCTAATCCTAATCTCAACCAAAACCCTAACCCTGGCCATAATCCTAACCTTAACCTCAACCCAAAATCCAACAGTAACTCTGACCCTAATCCTAATCTCAACCAAAACCCTAACCCTGGCCCTAATCCTAACATTAACCTCAACCCAAAATCGAACCCTAACTCTGACCCTAATCTCAACCCAAACCCTAACCCTGGCCCTAATTCTAACCTTAATTTCAACACAAAACCTAATCCTCATCATAATCTTGACTCTAAACCTCAACCAAAACCTAACCCTAGCCCTGGTTCTAATCCTAACACTAACCTCAACCCAAAATCTAATCTTAATCACAATGTTAGTCCTAAACCTCACCCAAAAACTTTAACATGGCCTTACTATTAAACAAAAACCTAATCCTAACCCTCATCCTGGCCCTAAATCTCGAGTTGCACAGTTGGGGCATCAATCGTAGTATCCAATGTGTGTGTAGGCCAAGCCTGACCTCAGTGGTTGGTGACAGGGTTTGATAAATGCAGCTATAAAAGATGCTGATTTAATGATCAGACACATTCACTGACATTAACATATGATACCAACCAGATAATACCAGTAATACCAGTATATATATACCAGTAACACCACATTCCCTGCCTCTGCAGACTGGCGGGCTGTAATCTGTCCACAGACCTTTGCGACATGCTAACGTCAGCTCTCCAATCAGCAAACTGTCCCCTGAAAGAACTGGACGTCAGTAACAACATCCTGCAGGACGCAGGGGTGGAGCTGCTCTCGGCTGGCCTGAAAAGTTCAAACTGTAAGCTGGAGATTCTCAGGTGAGCTTTCTGTGTGTCCACAGTCCACAGTTCTGCTATCACTATCTGGTTTGGTGTGTCAGTTTGGAGTTGGGCGTCAACAGGGTTTAAAAGAGGGACGTTGTCCATGACACAGATAGACCACAGGCCTCACTGAGACACAAACGCCAAAGAAATCTGGTCCTAAACCCTTCAAATTAAAGAGCTACAAAGGATTCTTTGAATGGTGTCATAGAAGAACCATTTTTGCTTTTCTTAATGAACCACTTTTGTAAAGGAGATGTTTATCTGAAGAGCTTTTAAGGAAGCCACTGATATGGTTCTTTACTAATTTCATTTACACACATGCTTCTTTATGAAACCAAAAAAATGTATTCCTTGGTATCAGTTACCTTTACCTTTAAGAATTTGGGGCTCTGAGTGGACCAGCGGACTAAGGCACTGCCACTGGGATCCAGAGATCGCTGGTTTATATCCAGGGTCGTGCTGCTTGCCATCAGCAGCCGGAATCAGAGGGAGCACAATTGGCCTTGTTCTTTGAGGGGAGGAATGGGATGGGATGGAGGGTTGATGGCACTTCCTCTCCACATATCTCCTAGTGTGATGTTGGTCAGCAAAGGCATCTGTTAGCTGTTGTGTCGGGGAGCTGGGGAGCCGTGCTTTCCTAGAAGCGAGCTTGAAGGCTAGCTATTGATGCTGCATTTTCAGCTAAAGTCACCCAGGCTGTTGCAGATCAGCCTGGTTTCTGTAATGATCAATATTGAAGGTGTAGTTTTTCTTTACGATTGCAGACTAGCAGGCTGTAGTCTCACCAAAACCTCCAGTGAAACTCTAAGCGCCATCCTGAAATCAGCAAACTGCACCCTGAAAGAGCTGGACCTGGGTTACAACATTCTACAGGACTCCGGAGTGGAGCTGCTCTCAGATGGACTGAACAATTCTCACTGCAAGCTGGAGACCCTGAGGTGAGCTTACCTCCAATGTATTCTTGAATTACATGAGAATCTGGTATTTCCTGCTCTGTGCTGTGAGACGTTGTATCTTCTGAAGGAATAAGTTACTGCACCAAAAGGGCAACATACAGGAAACACAAAGCCTGGGTTGCGTAATCAGATCTACTGATTCCAACTGAGAGAGAATCATTGCATAATACAAAAGAGGCAACTGGAGGGTGATGAAATCACTAGACGGTCATGAGACACTGTGAACTGTAAGTCTAAAGTTACAAGCCTATCAAATTCTGACCCCACCCGATGGTTAAGAGAGTACGCTCCCAGTCCAGCACTGAACTTGATGCTTGGGACAAAACTCCAGACTCTATATTGTTAAATGAACCCGTATGGATTAACACCTTTTATTGGGATCTGAGGATCGCTGGTTTGAATCCCGGGTCATCCCGGGTCATGCTGCTTGCCATCAGCAGCCAGAGTCAGAGGGAGCACAATTAACCTTGCTCTTGATGGCACATCTCTCCTAGAGCTCCGATCGTGCTTGAAGGCTAGCTGGTAATGATGCATCAGCGCCAGTTTAAAAAAAGGCGTTGGCTGGACCCATGACATGCGCTAGTCTTCACTCTCCTAGTGTTGGGCGTATTGCTAGTGATGGGGGAGTTTACATGAATAAGGATTGGGTTAACCAGTAGAGGAGACACATTTTTTATTTTTTAAGAATGGAGGTCAATATATTTCTGTATGGCTCTTGAGTGCTCCAGTGGACTAAGGTGCTGGCAAAGGATTGCTGGTTTGAATCCCGCGCCATGCTGCTTGCCTTGCACTAGGGTTATTTGCACAGCTGTACAGATGTTACATTTCTGTAAATGTTTAGATCATTATATCTGTACAAATAGTTTGTATATAGATGTCTACTCAGGCTACATATGGATGAGTACTGATGTTCTGTCACAGAAAGATTTGATCATGTGATCGTATCTTAGATTAGTATTTAAGCCTGGGCTTTAGAGTAGGCACCTCGTGAGGTATTGTATCCCAGTCTGGATACTGATCTGATTTTGATACTGTTTTTTTTCGTGGTTTTTGACGTTGCCTGTTGGCTTTGCCCTTCAGATCTTTACCTGTGTTTTGGTTTCCTGATTTCGACCCTTTACCTGAACTGTGGATTACGTTTTTGCCTTTGTTTTTGGATTCATTGCTCCGTGTGATGTTTGTGCTTTTGCCTTTCATCTGTCTTTTGGCCTTGATCTTGGACTGTGTATCGATTACGAACTTGGACTGTGATTATTCCAGTAAAGCCTCCTTTACATTTTACCCCTGCGAGCGTCCGACCCTGTTTGGCACCTTAATTTTTTTATTTATTACTTTTTAAAACTTATTATTCTTATTCTATTTATTGTTTAGTGTATTTTTTAACTCTTAGTGTAATACTTTACATGTTATATGTTACATACTTGTGTTGCTCTCACCGAGTAAAATTCCTTGTATGTGTAACATACTTTGCAGAATTAAAGAGATTCTGACCTTGCTTTCTCAGGGGTGGGTTAATGGGTTGATGGCAGGGATGAGCATACACCAGAATAATCACTACACAAACAATAACTACTTCAACACAACTAACTAATCCTGAAGAAAAGAAAAGAAGTACTCCCTGCTCAGAAACAGGATCAAAGTTAGGCAGTAAAAAAAGGTGCCCCTTACTTTTCCTCACCAAGTTTAGCAAAGCTCAGAAGCTAACAGTGCTGAGGTGTAGAGTGCCGGGTTGTTCTGGACAGCTGTACCTCCAGGTTAATCAAAGGACAGGAGCCCTCTCTCTTGGTGGTGTCTGACCTTTCTTTTTTTATCGAGGAAGCGTCTGGTATGGCTAATCCTGGACTTGCACTTACAGAAGTAAATGGGCGACCTCACAGAAGCAGTTCCACGAAATTAGCATGACCTTACTGTAATTATTACTGAGGTTGGGTGTCCTTGCTTGAAATATGGTTGGAAAGGGAACGTGTCAAAGTTCGAAGCTATAGCATGACGACTCAACATCGCTACTGCAATGTTAGCAGGGTGCCGACTGCTGGCCTCTCCCAGCTTTGCTACCGCAGCGTTAGCATCGCTATCACACCAGCTGCCAGCCTCTCCCTGCATCACTAGCCACTTTCATGAGTCCCTGGTCGCTTCACATGTAAAGCTCGTAAATATGTGGTCTACATCTTAAGCCTCTGAGGTGTGACTGTGTTAATTGTGCCTTTGCAGACTGGCTGGCTGTGATCTTACCTCAAAGTCCTGTGAAATACTAACTACAGCTCTACAATCGGAAAACTCCAGCCTGAAAGAACTGGACCTCAGTAACAACCATCTGCAAGACGAAGGCCTGGAGAAGCTCTCTGCTGGCCTGAAAAGCTCAAACTCTAAAATGGGGATTCTCAGGTGAGCTTTCTGTGAATATAGTCTATATTAAATTATTGATTGATTGCTTTATTGCTATTATATGTGTGTTCTCTTCACATGCCCCAGTTTAGAAGGATGGGGTCAGATTGCAGGGTCAGCCAGGCTATAGAACATACAGATAGGGTACAGGGCTTGCTTACGGGCCCAACAGTGGGTTAGCAGACAACTCACAATCTTAAGACCAATTACCAATTTACCAGTGCTGTAACCACTAAGCCACCACTGCCTGATGATGAATACTGCCGAATAAAAGTAGGAACCCAGCAGAGAGAATGTCAAAGCTGCTTTTCAGTGATTAGTTGTGTAAGCATTAGCGATGGGGCACAGATGCCAGTGGACACTGCACTCCAGGTTCTTAATCTTGTAACTATTCAAGCAACACCTTTCTATCTTCCCTGGGAATTCAGCTCAGCCATCCTTACAGTAGTTTACTTTCCATTTATAGCAGTTAGGTCACATGCCTTGGATGTTCTATACAAAATTATTAATGGACTAGAGCAGTGGTTCTCAACTCTGGTCCTGGAGAACCCTCTGGCCTGTATATGTTGATGGGTCCTTGGTCTTACACACTACCTTTAGCTCGGGAAAAGGCTTGTTGATTAGCTGATTAGATGGACCAGAGGGTCTGTTGGGAGGAGGATACTATGAGCTTGGCAGGGGATCCTCCAGGACCAGGGTTGGGAACTTCCGAAGATGAAGTGGGTTCTAGATCAGTGCTACTTTGCACTTCGCTCCCCAATCCTGACCTTGGCAGGTCTGAGCATACCTCTATTCTCCTGCCTCAAGCTGGAAAAAAACGGCAGTCAGTAAAGAGAGGAAGACAAGGGTGTATTTAGAGATCAGGACAGTTTTGGAAATCACAAACTGGGAGCTGATCAGCGATTTGGCTCCTGAGCTCCCCCTACAGGTGGGAAGTGTAATTCACTTTTACTCCACTGCAGTTAATACTAATTACACTGGACAGCTGTACACTTACGTACACTTACATTGTGCCATGTATACTCTTTGCAGGCTAGCTGGCTGTAAACTCTCCATGAGCTCCTGTGAACTGCTCTGTTCGTCTCTGAAATCAGCAACATCCCCCCTTAAGGAACTGGATCTTAGTAACAATGAGCTGCAGGATTCAGGAGTGGAGCTGCTCTCTGCTGGACTGAAGAGTTCACAGTGTACTCTGGAGATACTCAGGTAAGCTTTCTGTCCAAAATTAAGATTTTGTATTGAAAACACTTGAATCAGCAGGTTTTTTTAAACATCAGGGAACATCACTGCCATAGACATTTTTAGATATATAATCTAAAATTAATATAAAAAAATAATATAAAAAGATTGTATAGATATAATAAATATCAAGCCCAACCCTGAGAAACCATCACCGGCACCCACGAGATGAGTCCACTCGTTTCAGAGTTCACAAGCTTTGACCTTTGGTGGATACAAGGATTGTAGTGGTGTCAGCTAATGCAGAAGAGGCCTCATCCTGTAGCTGCTGATTCTGTGCTTTAGCTATTTACTAATTCCTGTTTTCCGATGTTCGCGGTTCCTGTTTTTGTGTTTAAAGTGCAAGCTCTACAAACAGTTTCTCACACATATTCTTTATAGCGTTTCATTTAAACAAGTGATTTGCCCTACAATATCCACTTTATGTTGATAAAGTCTGGCAGGTGCGCCCCCTAGAGGTTGTAAATTCAGTTCCGCAGCATCTGTCACTCAACTGATGATGAATTAGTAAGGACTGTCCTCTCTATTATGTAGCGGTGAGCATCGATCCTGCTAAGTGTTAACATTCCCACTGCATTTGAACTTGCATTAACCTGCTGAGAGGGCAGAGACCTGCTGATATTGAGGGTGTACCAGTTCGAGTCTACACAGGACGGGCACTAGGTGTGTTAGTGCTGAAGTCACCATGTTATTATGTGCTGCATTATAGCCTGAGGCTAATAGCTCACCCACCCACCTACACAAACACATGCATGCTAATTAAATTTGATTAAATCAGGAATCAGAAGGTTCTTCAGGAAGTATTTGATTTAATGCACCACCAAAACTATCCCTAGTCTGGGAGGCTTTTGACAACAGAGCGCTGAGACCTTGCTGGGATGTGAACTCCTCACTTGATGAGCAGCAGTTAGACCTCAGGGCCGGTCTAGAGCTGTGAACTTCCACTACATCAAAACCCAGCTCTGAGTACATTCACCTTCCCCTTCTTTGTCGGACACAGAATGTTCTCACAGCTCTAGAGTGGAGCAACTGTCTAACTGCCTGCTTGTCAGGACATCACAGGTTCAAATCCTGTCAACACCACAACCCTCAATTCTCTTTTTTTCTTTTTCCTGTAGGTTGTCTGGCTGCTTGGTCACAGAGGAAGGCTGTTCCTTTCTGGCTTCAGCTCTGAATTTAAACCCCTCATACTTAAAAGAACTAGATCTGACCTACAATCAGCTTGGAGACTCTGGAGTGAAGCTTCTCTCTGCTGGACTGGAGGATCCGCGGTGTAAAATGGAGACACTTGGGTATGCATACATACACTTCAGTCATACGTGTTGAGTTTTAAATGTAAAGCAAGAGTATATGCACGGACTGCGTGTGGGTTATCACATCTGTCTGAACAGATGTTTATAAATTAGCCATTATTCAGCCAGTATAGTACCAAAACAATGGTTTCACCATAACATAATGCTGCCACCACCATGTTTGACAGTAGGCACTGAAATGTTTGTGCCAGATTAAACAAGCTGTTTTGATATGAACTGGCTTTTCTCTTGCCTCCCCACCATCACCAGCTCAGGATTGTGGTCAAGACCCCTATGTCTGTGTGGTGGGATTTGATTCCACATCATCATGTCTTTCCCCTTTCGTAGACTAGCTGGCTGCAGCCTCACTGTGGATTCTTGTAAGACTCTTGCATCAGCTCTACAACCAGAAAGCTCTACCCTGAGAGAACTGGACATCAGTACTAATGACCTGCAGGATTCCGGGGTGGAGCTGCTTTGTCCAGGCTTGAAGAGCTTACACTGTAAGCTGGAGATACTCAGGTGAGCTCTCTGTGAACATTAAGCTATAAAAGGAGGACGCTCAGTCGGTTGTTTTCTCAAACTGTTTGCATATGTTTGTGTCCATCGTTTTTCTGCAGGCTGTCTGGGTCTATGGTCACAGAGCAGGGCTGTTCTCTTCTAGCTTCAGCTCTGGAGTCAAATCCCTCACACCTCAAAGAACTAGACCTGAGCTACAATCACCCTGGGGACTCAGGAGTGAAGCTGCTTTCTACTAGGTTGAAGGATCCACACTGTAAACTGGAAACACTGAGGTATGTGTGTCTGTGGGAACATGTCTGTGAGGAACCCATTGTTCGGTTTTAAGAAGCCACATCTCTGCAGGAGAAAATGTGGTGGTGTAAAATGACATGGCTAACTAAGAATAGATGGAGCTGTGATCCAAAACATGACGCATGACAAGTGTAAACAAACAGGCAAGGGCTAAGAAAACGGACATGAGGGCAAGGCCAGGAAACACATTACATACCCATACGACCGTGTACAATTTTACTAGAGATGCACCGATCTGATATTAGGATCAGATATTGGTCCTGATATTAACAAAATTAGCTGTATTGGGTATCGGATAATTAGGCCGATCCATGGAACCGATCTTTTCATTTTAATTGGTTTGTGTGAGGCTGCACTACATGGTTTTGATTGCTGCTTGTTTGTTTGACTAAGTTACTGATTTATTCTCAGATTCAGCTGCTAGATTTACTTTGAATTATGCTAAATATTTGACAAAATGAAGCTACTTATTTTCAGTTTATAGTTTTTGATGATACATTTTTAAATGTATTTTAATATATTTTAAGAAGTTTTTTTTTTTTTTTTAATTTGAATGCTGTGTCAAGGTCCTGCACAATTGTTTATTTTAGTGACAAATAAATTACCAATCATTGCATTTATATGTGTTAATTTGTTATATTTTGTTTTACAAAGTTAGTAAAGTAATATTTAAGTCAATCCTGATGCCTTAAGTCTCTCCCACATGGTGAGGTATACAGTTTATTAATTCAACAATGGTGTCGGATTGGTATCGGGTATCGACTGATATGCAAAGTTTATGTATCTGTATCGGTATCGGAACTGAAAAAGCCGGATCAGTGCATCCCTAAATTTTACATTCAAATTAGCGCTTCCATGCATAAGATTTAATGCACAGGATTCAGTAGAGGAATGTCAGACTAGGCAGCTTGATTGAATTATACATTCATTGTAACATCTTGTTCTTCAGGGTGGAGCATGCAGGGAGCATCAGGATCAACCCAGGACTAAGAAAATGTAAGATCAGTAAGGCTCATCCACCCACCTACACAAACACATGCATGCTAATTTAACTTCAGATGGATTTGATTTAGTTAGGAATCAGAAGGTTCTTCAAGAGGTATTTCATTTAATGCACCACCAAAACCATCCCTAGTCTGAAAGGCTTTTGACAACAGAGCGCTGAGACCTTGCTGGGATGTGAACTTACGATCTCCTCCCACTTGATGGGCAGCAGTTAGACCTCAGGGCTGGTCTAGAGCTGTGAACTTCCACTACATCGAAACCCAGCTCTGAGTACATTCACCTTCCCCTTCTTTGTCGGACACAGAAATGTACAATGTCCTCACAGCTCTAGAGTGGAGCAACTGTCTAACTGCCTGCTTGTCAAGAGACAGGAGATCATATGTTCAAATCCCGTCAACATCACAACCCTATATAATAATAAAGGCCACTATGATCGTGAGTTCACATACCGAGCCATGTTGCTTTGCTATCAGCGGCCGGAGTCTGAGAGAGCGCGATTGGTCATGCTCTGTCCTGGTGTTCTGGCGGCGCTCTCTCTCCTGTTGATGTTGATCAGCACAGGTGTCTGTTAGCTGATGTGGTGGAGCTGGGGTCCCGGCGCTTTCCTCTGAGCGCGTTGGCTGCCCAGCATTTCGAAAAGAGGGGGTAGCTGACTTCACGTGTATTAGAGGAGACGTGTGGTACGTTCTTACCCTCCTAGTGTTGGGAGCATTGCTAGGGGATCCTAGGGGGGGCTACGAACAGGTGGGTTAAAGGGAAAAGAGGGGAAAAAATGACAGAGAACATTTATAAGAATGATAAAGGCGTTGCAGAGGGTTCTTTGAGTGATGCCATAGAAAAAACACAAATAACCAATTTTATAAAAAGTTTGAAGTCCATTTTCTTTAATATTTCAAGTCAGTATAAAGGCTCTTTACCAATTTAAAGGTTCTTTACACTCACATCTTTAAAAAAAGCGGTTCTGTATGGACTCAAAAAGGGCCATCTCTCCAAAAAGCTATTGTAGGACCTTTGTACTCCTAAATATAAAGGTACTACAAAGGGTTCTTTGAGTGATAGCATAGAAGGCCCATTTGTCCTCCTCCCGTACTCCTAAATATGTATTTATTATAATATAGATTTGCATATTTATTAAAGTTTTTTAAGGCTCTACTGTTGTAATACTGAGCTACTTTGGGGCATCCTTTCAACAACATTGAGTGTTGGAGATCTTCTAACGCCCCCTCCTTTCTCTACTGCAGATGCCTGTGACCTCACACTGGATTCGAATACGGTCCAACAAGACCTCGCTCTGTCTGAGGGAAACAAGAAGGTGATGTCCGTGCGAGAGCAGCAGGTGTATCCTGATCATCCGGACAGATTCGACATCTGGCTGCAGGTGCTGTGTAAAGAGAGCATGAGCGGGCGCTGTTACTGGGAGGCTGAGTGGGGCGGGAGGGGGTTCGCTGTGGCAGTGACCTATAAAGGGATCAACCGGAAAGGAGGTGGTGACGACTGTCGGTTTGGATATAATGAGAAGTCCTGGAGACTGTACTGCACTAATTCAGCCGGCTCCAACGCCTACTCTGTCTGGCACAAGAAGAAAATCACTGACATTCCTGCCCCTGACTTCAGCTCCAACAGGGTCGGGGTGTATCTGGACTGGGCAGCAGGCATCCTGTCCTTCTACGTGGTCTCCTCGGACACAAACACACTCACCCACATGCACACATACTACTCCAAGTTCACCGAGCCGCTGTACGCAGGGTTCTGGATTGGCTTCGACTCCTCAGTCCGTGTGTGTTAAGATGATTTTAGGCCCGATCGTGAGTAGGGCTGCACCGATTCGGCTTTTTCAGTTCTGATTCCGATACCGATACATAAAATTTGCATATTGGTCGATACCCGATACCAGTCCTATACCATTGCTGAATTAATACACCGTATACCTCACCATGGGTGAGGCTTAAGGCATCCGCATTGACTTAAACATTACTTTATATAATAAAGTAATAATTATAATAATTATCTGAGACCCAATCCAGCTAATTTTGTTCATATCGGGGCCGATATCCAATCCTAATATCGGATCATTGCATCCCTAATCGTGAGTCTGTGCTGGTTGGCTCTAGTCTGCAGATTTTGCGGCACTTGGTCTCGGACCAGCCATCTTTTTTCTTGACCCGGCTTTGATAGTGTAATCTAGTAGTGTATACGGGTCAGTGATCCAATCTAAAAGGGTCCCGTCAACAGCCAATGAAAACTGAGCACGGAAAGTGCAGCTTTTGGGCAGTTTTTTTAATTTTACGTTCCACCTTAAATGGTGCATCAGCTACATTCTGGCGCTAGTACATGATGTCCCATACTGCAGCACCATTTAAGGCGGAACGGGAATGCTTGCATAAGAAGCCAACATCTGCCTCATAGGATAGGTAGCCTCCACTATGTGTTGTGCTACACACCTCCAGCATCCTCTGCAGTCTAGACAGACCATGCTGACTCCGTCTTCCCACCCACAACCGAGGCATGCGGCCCGGTTCAGCAGCAGGGTGAAGCGTGTGATGGACATTTTTGTAGAAGTCAGCAAAACTAAGAGTGGAAGTGGTGAGATATCGAGTCTCTTATGATCTGCTACGACTGTTAGAGTCCTCTAGTGAACCCGAGGCTTTAGACTGATTAACGTCCTTTACTTTAGAGGAACAGTTACAGTGTCTTCATGTGAACAGGCACTGCTCTTCTCATACAAGGATATATTGTTATATTATTATTATTGATATATCAATATGATTCCATTCAATTGTGGCCAAAAGCGCTGGTTGCTTTAGCATCCCAGGTGGACGTTATGGTGTTGCGTAGTGGTTGCACCCCATTCGCTCTTTTGGGGCGAACCTCCGTTGCTATGCTGAAAACGTACATCCGATCAAAAGGACGTATACAAGCCCAAATCACACAATCTGGAGTTGGTTAAGAATGGTTGGTTATGCAGCTTAAGTGGTTTCCAGTTCCAGTGGCTAGATGGTTGCTATGGCGTTGATTAAAGGATTCAAGGATTCAAGAAGATCTGGGATGGAACGAAATTGAGATATCAAGGTCCCAGCTACACCCAAAGAGCAATTATGAATAAATAAAGTAATAATAATAAAAAATCTAGAATATAAGATGGGTAGACATAAATAGGAAAATTAATTTGAAAAGTTAGGTGGTTGCTATAGCATCCGAAGTGGTTGGTATGGTGTTGTGGTTGCACTATATTAATTTCCTTAAAAAACAATTGCTATGCAGAAACAGTGTTGATATCTAGAACCTGCGGGACGAGTAACCATGCAAAGATCTATCAGAAAAATCTCAATTAAAAGAAACAGAAGAATAATATAATATAATAACAAGAAATCAGCAGAAAAATGGTCGGATAGAGTGAAAGAATGCAGAACTGTGACTAACGTGAGGCCCGAGCCGTGAGTTGTGAGAATGGGGCTTTAGTGAAGGACACATTTTTGTTTTGTATTTGATGGATTTATTTATTTTAGCTGTTTTCTCTGTTTATTCAAGCTGGTTATTTATTTATTTCATGTATTTATTTGTTTGTTTGTTTGCATTTTATTCCGTTTGCTTTGTTTTCATTGGAATTATTTACACTGTTGGTTTTATACGTGTTGTTAGTTTCTAATTACTTCAGCAGTATTAAATCTAAAGCATAGTGTTGGGAGTAACCCTAATCTAAAGAGAGACGTCCTCATAAGGTGCGAGTAATAAACTCTTAATACATATTTTCATACATTTCCACACACATACGTCTTGTAGCATTCGGTTCAAACAAGTGATTTGTTCATCAGTAACCATTTAATGTCCATAAATGACACTTTCGCTGTTCCAAACCTGGCTAGTGCGCCCCCTAGTGGTTGTGAATTCAGCTCTGCTGCGTCTATAACTCAGTTGTTGATGAAATAGTGAGGATTTGTTATCATATGAAGCAGAAAATTGGATTGGCTATATTCTACTCCGCCTGCATCACACTAAGCCCCGCCTCCACATTCTTGTTATGGATCCTCTATCCCTGCTAAGAGGGCAGGAAACCCGCTAATACGGAAGGTGGAAGTGCCATGTTTTGTTTTGGTCTGCTAAAATAAAAATGCGAGTGTTGGCTCTGTCATCAGGAGATTGACGGTTCGATCCCTGGCAAAGCTGTCTGTGGCCGGAAGTCCCAGGAAGCACAACTGGCCCTGCTCTCTCCTGCATGGGGTTGTTCCTGCAACAATGGGCCTCATTGTCAAACCCATGTACCCATGTTTTTAATGTAGACCCGGACATTCTCCAGTGTCCTCATACGAACAAAGCTGTGAAGAATTCTGCACTTTAAACACAATCTGACCTTGACCTTTAATTAGGAAGCTGTTGGCGAATGAGGCCCAGCGTGAGGATGTCAGAAAAGATGTACTTTATATCAGCTGTGGTATAACATGATAAACTCGAGATAAATTTGAGAGGTCAGTCTTTAGATCACCAGCATCACTCACACTGCGGCTGAAGATTCTCTACAAAGGGGGCATTGCTGGTACTCGAATAGCAGTGTTTCACATTAATAACAGTGTCCTTGTTCATTTTTCTTTTGATGTTTTGATGTTCTTTTGATCTTGAAAACAAGAAATTACCAAGTCGTTTCTGTTAAATGAATTGTTTTATGATTTATTTTCTTGATTTCCTTTACTCCGACAAATGTCCGTATTAATTTTATCAAACGAATCCCGCTGTGTTTAGACAATAAGCAATTTTGTGTAGCTAGTTACTGACCTTTTATTATCTTTATTTAGACTTCTAGATACAGAGCCCTTCTCATACATAAGCCAGCCTAAAGTAAAAACATGAATAAATGAATATAACGAAACCAGCACCTGTTTCTTTTTCTCATTATTAAGTGAATTTTCAGTTTTGTCAAATCCTCAGTCATTATTTTGATGATTTCCGATATTTTGAGGTGATTTCTCATTAGATGCTTTATGATTCTGGAATGAAAACCATGATGAGTGGCAGGACTGGGCTTCCGTATTAACCTGCAGCTTTTCTGGAAAGGTTTTGTTCATGCACGCTCCTTAATGGTGTACAGCCTAACTAAAAAACACAATAAAGATCATTTATTTTAAAGTGTTTAAACATATGAAAGTAAATATAGTGCCAGAGTACAGATCTGGGCTATGCTGTGTGTAGTACTCTGGTACTGAACATCGAGCAGTCCAACAGTGCACTGATACAAACTGTGGTAGTGGGAACATCTGCTTACTTGTGATGGACGTATGTCCTAAAGCTGTGTTACTGCTGCCCACTGGATCAGAACAATTCTGTTGACAATAATGGCTTTATTTATAGAGCACATAGCATACACATGCCAGCTCAAGTAAATAAATGAATTATTATTAATAATAATAATAATAATAATTATTATTATTATTATTATTATTAATACTACTACTACTACTACTACTACTACTAATAATAATAATAATAATATTGTGGCTGTTTGCTGTGTTGGTATCCAGTGGTATTCAGATTGACACTATACAGACTTTCTTGCTCCTTGGCTCCCCCTACAGCCAAAAAATGTAAATTACACAATTCTGCACTATACAAACATCAACCTGACCTTGACTTTTAGTTAGGAAATAAAAAATAAAAAAACCTCAGGACTTTCTGAGGGTTAATGAGGGGGCTAAGGGTTAATTAGCGGTGTTAATGAGGCCCAATGTGAGTATGTCAGAAAAGATGGATTTTGTACCATTTGTAGGAGCCTACAAGATCAATTTGAGATTAGAACCCTTAGGGGACTCTTTGAGCCACATTTAAAGGACATGATTCACTATTACAAATCATTGTACAGCTCCACTGACCTGTAATAGTGAAAATAGTGTCTGTATCATTGCTGCTCCAGACTTGGTGTGCTGTTAACTGCTCTATGTAACTTTGGTGAAGTTGGCAGGACAACACTTGTGAAAACGGTGTAACTGTGCGTAACCAGAGTCATATTACTGTAAAATCCTGTAGTATTACTCTATGCCACTTCTATATCGCTCAGCATGTCCAGAAATGTCCTGTAGTGGTGCCTTAAAGTGCAAATACACTTTCCGACTGTAGGGGGAGCCTGACAGCAAGAAATTCCAAGTCTTGCATAGTGCTGCTTTAAGTACTGTGTAACTATAGAGTAAAGTTCTTTTAGGTAAAATGGTAAAGCTCTACAACCAGAAGCACGAATGCTAAACCAGTGTAACAAAATAAAAACATTAGTAATTAGAATGACTAAATTGTAATTGAGTAAAAAAGTAGATTTCTTTAATTACACATACACCAAAATATACACACGTGGACAAAATTGTTGGTACCCCTCGGTTAATGAAAGAAAAACCCACAATGGTCACAGAAATAACTTGAATCTGACAAAAGTAATAATAAATAAAAATTCTATGAAAATGTAAAAATGAAAATCTGACATTGATTTTAATCCATGCTTCAACAGAATTATTTTAAAAAGTAAACTCATTAAACAGGCCTGGACAGAAATGATGGTACCCCTAAAAATAATGTGACCAAAGGGACATGTTAAATCAAGGTGTGTCCACTACTTAGCATCACAGGTGTCTACAATCTTGTAATCAGTCAGTGGGCCTATATATAGGGCTACAGGTAGTCACTGTGCTGTTTGGTGACATGATGTGTACCACACTCAACATGGACCACAGGAAGTGAAGGAAAGAGTTGTCTCAGGAGATTAGAAAGAAAATTATAGACAAGCATGTTAAAGGTGAAGGTTATAAGATCATCCCCAAGCAGCTTGATGTTCCTGTGACTACAGTTGCACATATTATTCAGAAATTTAGGATTCATGGGCCAACCTCCCTGGACGTGGCTGCAGGAGGAAAATTGATGACAAGAAAAGAACACTGTCCCTACTGTGAAACATAGAGGAGGCTCTGTTATGTTCTGGGGCTGCTTTGCTGCATCTGGCACAGGGTGTCTTGAATCTGTGCAGGGTACAATGAAATCTCAAGACTATCAAGGGATTCTAGAGAGAAATGTGCTGCCCAGTGTCAGAAAGCTTGGTCTCAGTCGCAGGTCATGGGTCTTGCAACAGGATAATGACCCAAAACACAGCTAAAAACACCCAAGAATGACTAAGAGGAAAACACTGGACTATTCTGAAGTGGCCTTCTATGAGACCTGACATAAATCCAATTGAGCATCTTTGGAAGGTGCTGAAATATGCCGTGATTGCCTCAAAAGATTGTGCAACAAAATATTAAGTGAAAGGTACCATCATTTCTGTCCAGGTCTGTTTAATGTTTTTAATAATTCTGTTGAAGCATGGTTCAAAATCAATGTCAGATTTTTAGTTGTTAATTTTCTTTTTTCTTTTTATTTTATTTATTTCTTTTTACTTTTGTCAGACTCGAGTTATTTTTGTGACCATTGTGGGTTTTTCTTTCATTAATCGAGGGGTACCAACAATTTCGTCCACGTGTGTATATTACATTTATTGCCATTTTAAAAGTTCTAATACATTTCAAGTGGCTTTAACTTGAGCAGATAGTCGCTTGTGTCATTGCGGGTTTGGCTGTTTTCCTAATAAACGCTGTTTTACCACTCAGTCCGACTAGAGGGGGCGCGTCGCAGCGGGAACATGGCATCAGTGTTTACCCTCTATTCTAAAGGCAGGTAAAGGAAGGACAGAACTCTTGAAATATTGAATAAAACATCTAAAAATGTCCAAAATGATCATAATATCTATTCGTTTATTGTTGGATATAAAACTGTTACCATGGCGTGTTACTCCTGTGTGTAGATTTTGTTTTGCTCTGCCTAATCCATTTTCTCCCCTTTCTTTCTTGTGTTCCTCCCCTTCGCTGGCCTCTTCCAGCCTCTTTTTTGCTTCTTCTGCTCTTCCCCATCACACCTGGACTCCTGGCTCTCTTCCGGACTGTCCGAGCCTCGATCACACATCGCATCCCCGCCCTCGAACTCCTCAGCAGAAGCAGAAGAGCAGGGCTGGGCGCTCATTTCACTCCGTCCCTTAAATCTCCTTTTCACAGGAACGTCACTGAACGGTCTACCTATCCGCTTGCCCTCCTTCGTAGGGAGATACTTGGTGTCGATGCCGTGTTGTCGCAGCAGGTGGTTCTTCAGGCTGACGTTGTGGTTGAAACACTCTCCACACTGCTCACACATGAAGGGCTTCTCTCCCGTGTGGAGACGCATGTGGGACTTGAGGTGCCCGGCCTGGTTGAAGGAGCGCTCGCACACCTCACACCTGTAGGGCTTCTCTCCAGAGTGGACGAGCAGGTGCCTCTCGTAACTCGTCGCCTTGGAGAACCTCATGCCGCATGTGCTACAGAGGTACCCTTTCCGGCCACCGTGGCTTTTAAGGTGTTGGTTTCGCTCACGAAAGTCTTTAAATCTCAGAGAGCAGCTTGGACATCTGTACGGTAAACCCCGGGTGCTGTGAACCTGCTCGTGCTGAAGCTTGGACTCTTTGGTGGTGAAGTTCATCATGCAGTACTTACAGAAGTGCGTGTAGTTGCCGTGGAGTCTGCGGTAATGGACCTTGCGTCCGTTCTCTGTGAGGAAGCGTTTGGAGCACAGCTCACAGGAGAAGGGCTTTATCTTACACTCACAGACGTGATGCTCATCCTCCACCCTGTTCAGCTTACCGCAGTCTTCACACGTCTTGAACTCGGGCGGCTGTTCCGGGGCACCGTGTACAGTAATGGCGTGTTTATGGAAGCTGATTCTACTGTCAAAGCGAACGGGCAGGTCCTCCAAACACTGGACCTCCACACTGCCCTCAGAAACGCACTGCAGACAGCAGTAGACCCTTTGGTGCTTCTTAATGGTACAAGAAATCCCGGCGTGAGCTTCGCAGTCCAAACACCAGACATCGGGTCTGAAGGTGCTCTGAAAGGGTTTGTGGGACACCTCATCAACCTCATCTTCAGAGTTCTTGGAGCTTTCACATGAGGAGCTTGGTAAGTACTCAGAGTCAGCTGGGTCACCTTCTGTATCGTCCTCTGTATCACTCAAGGCCTCTTCTCCTTCTCCTTCTCCCTCTCCTTCATCTCCTTCTTCTTCTTCTTCTTCTTCAGCATTTGCTTCTTCTTCAGATGATGCCACTGAAGTGTCCTGAAAGATATAAAACATATAACTTATAAAAGAACAATAAATGTAGTTTATGAGTAACTTTAGAGACCAATGTCCTGCTCTAGGGGATGGTGGTAACTGCAACTGTATGGACGGAGGTCCCCTAGGTGGAGTCTAGACATTGTTGCTGAGAGGGCTTGGGAAACCACAGGTCACGTTAATGCAGATTACAAAGACAACAAGGTTTTGGAGACAATGGGACAATGTCCAGAAGTAAATGAATAAACATCTCCCAAACAAACCAAAGTCCTATTGATAAGGGACACCTGAGAAGGCAGTGAGGTGGACGTAGGTCAGTGAGGTGGACATATAATACCAACAGAAGGAAATACTACCACGGCTAATTGGCTAGGTAACACAGAGGAGACTTGATGAGCAGCTGACTGCACCTGTAACCCTGACTCTGGCCTACAAAGCTAAGACTGGACCAGCCAGCCCCTCCATACTTGATCATAGTGGTCAAAAGCCGATCTGCACCAAGAGCCCTTCCAGCTTCAAGTACGGCTCGGCTCGACCCGCCATCCTTTAGGATCCACGGAAGACGAGCGTCCAGACTTTTTACTGTCCTGCACCGAAGTGGTGGAACGAACTTCCCCTGGGTGTCCGAACAGCAGAGTCCAACACTCGCTGTCCTCAAACCCAGACTGAAGACCCTCCTCCTCGTCTGAGAGGACTCAGTGTGCAGAGTGTAGAGTGTGTGGAGTACTGTGTCTCCAGACTGACTTCTGTATTTAGTAGAGTCTAAGATTAGAGGATCTTCTGGATTCTAGTCTTTATAAACAAGCTGTAAGTA